>NW_009230370.1:1100-5410 GCF_000690835.1 Fulmarus glacialis
GCCGGGCTTCGCTTTGCTCTGGGTGCCCACATCAACACCTCCAGTGCAGCTCTGGATTTAAGCACCTCTGCGAGCCAGCTCCCCGACCACTCACGCAGTGCCCGTGTTGTCCTTCCACCTTATCCATGTTGTCCGTCCCTCCTGGGGCTTCTCCGGTCAGGAACGACTCTCGGTCTGTCCGAGCGGGACGGCTCACCCCACAGAGAGCCATGCCTGGGGTGCTGGGGGGCTCCCTGCCGGGGGAGCACCCTGCAGGTGCTCCTGGTGCCAAAGCGCTTGTGGGGTGGACAAGAAGGAGCAGAAAGACTCATCGGCTCCCAGAGATACCCGAGGGAGCAGTGGGAGGGTGGTGGAGGCAGCTCGCCTTGTCGTCCCAGCTCTGGTGGCCTTCGTGCAGAAAATGGTGGGGCAACATTGGAAGCAACAAGGTGGCAAAGCAACCAGAGCCTGGAGGGGTGGACGTTATCTGGCACTCTCCCACTCGCTCCAGGCAGTCTGACAGGATCCCTGGTGAGGACATGGAGGACGGGGCATGCCCGCAACTGAGCCGTCCTTCCCCCGTCTCCCGGGGTTTTTCTTGTGCTGGTGCCCGCGTGGTGGGTTTGGATGAGCCATTTGCTCCCCACAGGAGCTGGCAGTGGCTGGGATGCTGGCAGTTGCTGGAATTCCCATCCTTCCCTACCTCTGGAAGTCATCAGGATTGGCACCTTGTCCTTGTTTTCCCGAGGAGACCTCGTGCTGGGATCTTGCTGACTTGTGCCCTTTGGTGCCACCAACACTGGTCCTTCTTGTAGCCCTTCTCCTGCCATTTGTCCCTTCCAGTGCCCGTCCATTTGCCATTGGGACCGCTCTTGGCATTTCTGTTCTAATTTCTGGCATTAATTCTGTCTAAGTCTTCTCTAAGTTCTTCCAGAGCTCATGCTGACTCCAGCCAGAGAAAACATCTGGTGCAGGGCTGCTGCAGGTGGGTACGGGTTAACCCGGCTGGTCTCAGCAGCCCAGGCCCTTTCGCTGTAGGTCTCTTCCTCTCCTCCTCATTCTCTTTAGGATAAATATATCAACCCACTTCATAAGAAGCAATCAAAATCTGTGTCGTTCTTCCCCCCCGTCCCAGAGGAGACTGCCCGGCAGAGCATTTTGCAGCCCTGCCCTCCGCTGGAGAACAGGCAGGGGTGGACGGGGCTGGATGTGCTGCCCAACGAGATGGAGTCAGGTCTTTTACCACCCCCTCGGGTTTTGGACCTTCACCACCAGCAACACCGCAACCTTCATTTTCCCCCCCATAAAGCTCGATACAGCAGCCAGCGCCGCCGAGCCAGCTCTGCTACGCGACGTGGGGCACCTCTCCCGGCAGGGTCATCTGGTTTTAACCTCACCCCTCTGTTTTTGTGGTCTCCTAGTCAAACAAAGGCTGGACTATGTGGAGGAGTACCAGAACCTGGTGACCAACTCTGAGACGATGGGAGTTGAGGTCTTCACCATCCCAAAGGTGGGACTGTTCGCAGCCACTGCCAACCGGTACACCCCCCCGGGATCGGCCATCTATAAGTGGACGGACGGGAAGTTTGTGCCCTACCAGAACATCCCCACCTACCAAGCTCAGTCCTGGAAGTATTTCACTATAGGAAAGAAGGTAAGTCTGCCTGGAAGGTTGTTTCAGTGCCTTCGTATTTCAGTATATTAAACTGCAATTGCCCAACACTGGCTTCTCCTCTGAAGTCCTGCGTCTCGGGCATGGTTTAGGGAGTGAATCCTTCTCTCTTCTGTCTTTGATGGGGTCACGCTGATACATGTGTTCAGCCAGTAAGGGTCTGTCCTAGGGACTGCCGACTGTTCTGTGGGCTGCCCTCTGTGTTTTATTATTTTTGCCGAGACACAGCTACATCCACCCAAGCCATTTTCAGCAACCGATGCTGGCAGCATAGGTAATTGCGTGTCCGGAGCGCTCAGAACTCTTCTCTGGGGATCTCCAGGATGTCTGCGAGGTCAGCCTCCAAATCCAGCTGTTGGAGCTGGATCCCCCCATCTGCTGGGGTTCATTTCTAGCAGGCTCTGCCTGTTCCTGCCTCAGATATAGTGAGGGCTGGTGTCAAAATGTCGTTCGCGCAGAGCGCAGAGCTGTGCTCCAGCCTGGTCTGGGTGTGCTCACAGTGCAGCCGCCGCCCTGGCGCGAGCGCTGGCCCCCCCGGGAAGCAGGTTTTGCTGCGGTTCCCCCCTGGCACCACGAAGCGAGGCAGGGGTCACCCCCGGCAGTGGCTGTGGCATTGCTCTCGGGGAGATGCAGCTCCTGGCGTGGGAGCGCAGAGAGCAAAGCCCTCCCTGAGCTCTGACTGTGGCGGACGTCCTGCCGTGCATAAGGTCTGCTCTGGTCTCAGAGATCTCCCTGTGGTCTTAGAGAGCCCTCGGAGCCCGTAGCTCCCTCCCGAGACCCACTGAGTCCAACCTTCTGCATTTTTAAGCCCTCTTGCTTTTAAATCATTTCAGGACTTCGGAGCCATCTCTCCTCCCCTGGGCAATCTGCCATGGGACTTCTGCAGAGTACCTGCCTGGTTGCTCTCCCTGGGGAGCTACTTACACTTTGTGAGGAGCCCTGGGTGAGCCAAACAAGCATCTGCTGAGAGCCAGCTCTGTGCAGAACTCCCAGGGGAGTTGGGATCGTTCCCGCTCCAGCGTGACCGGTTCTGGCTTTGTCACCAGATGCCACGCAGTGTGGCTGCAGGGCTCCCCCATCGTGAGCCACGTGCTCCGGGGTACGGAGGGATGGGCAGAAGCCCTGCCTTCAGGCTTGGTGGCACCGACAGCCCTGCTGTTTGGATACAGATGGGCCCCGTCCCCCGTTGCCTGCCTGACAGTGGGGTCCTGCAGAGAACCTGGTCAAGCCCTGAAAATGCAGCTGTGTTGCAAAGCTGGCTTTGGGCTGGGAGCACGCCTGCCATCCCCAGCGCTGCCCGGCTGCACCCTCACGGGCAGGAGACAGGAACATCCTCGGCTGGGTTTATCTGCTGATGGGAACCGCCTTGAGACTCCCCAGTTAGTCTAGACCCACAACACCCCCTTGCAGCGACGGCTGCGGGGGCAGAGAAGAGCACCAGGCTGGGGGGTCCCCGTGGTTCCCGCAGGGCGAAGCACCCGTATTGGTGCTCACCAAGGCTCATGAGCTCTGGGTTTGCCTTCAGATCTTCACTGAGAAAAACTTGCTCAGACTTACTAGGCAGGATGGCCTCTCTCCTGCACAACTTGGGGCAGGTTTTCTAGTTGGGGCTGGCCTTGGTGCTCCAGAACGGCTGGGGACAGAGGGGCAGGCGCCCTGCGTGCAGCTGCCTGTGCTTGGCACGTTTCTGCACGGAGAAGATGACCAGATAGGTATTGCACCAGCAGTGGTACAGATCTCTCCAGTTAGCCCAGGTTCCTCACACACGTTGCAGGGGGGATGCACCTCTGTAGGTGTCAGCACCTCCTTACTGCACCAGGACCACCAGGCCCTGCTGATGCTCTGCCGGGATGGGGTGAAGAGCCCCGGAGGGCAGTGTCGGGGTCTGCTGGTGGCTCCAGTCAATGGAGATCAAGGGACGGCAGGCTCCTGAGTTGCGGAGTTGGATCCAGGCCTTTCTCTTCCCTCTGAAGCTGTGTTTCTGGAGATTCCCTGAAGGGACTCCCTGGACTGGGGCTCACAGGGAGAGCTGGCCGGTGCTGGGGAGGGTCCCTGGAGGGACGTGTGGAGCCAGCACAGGCCACCGCTGAGGGGGAAAGGTCTCCATCCTTGGGGGTGGCTGAGCCTCGGCTGGACAAAGCCCCAGGCTGGTGTTGGCAGGGTCCTGTGCTGAGCAGGAGGCAGGAGACCCCCCCCGCTGACTGGTCTCTGGTCTCTGCTTGTGGGCTGTGTCCCTGTGCTTCTTTGTCACCCACGCTGGGGCATAATCTCTGCTGCTCCGTACGAAACACGACGGAATGGCGGAGCCGGCGTGCCACACCGCGTCCTCCCGCGAGCTTGGATGCACTGCCCTGTGCAAGGCCATCTCTGCTGCCGCACGCTTGTCCCCAACGCTTGCAGGGGGGTTTTCTTCATCTGGAAAACGTTTTTTCTCAGGGAATCGTTGTCATCGTTATTGTTGTTATCATATCTGCAATTTCTCTTCCGAACAACCTTTCCTCACGGAGAAGGTTTGGTAGCTCAGGCCCCCTTCCCTCCCCAGCCTGTTGTGCCAGCACGGCCGCGCTCCCTGTCCCCGAGGCTGGCGGGTGCTAGCGGCCGCGGAACGGCTCTGCCTCTGCTCGGCTCCGAGGCTGTGGCTGCGAGTCTCATCCCTGCC
>NW_009230370.1:5624-6246 GCF_000690835.1 Fulmarus glacialis
CCCATCTTCACCCTGCCCGTGCTTGTCCACACTCCTTTGAGAGGAGAAAACCAAGATGTCCTGGCTTGTTATTTTTCAGATCTTCCTAGCAGTGGCTAATTTTGAGCAGAATGACAGGGGTCAGGAGTTCTCTGTAATATACAAGTGGAGCCGCAGGAAAGAGAAATTCATCACGTACCAGAGGATCACCACGCACAGCGCTAGGGACTGGGAGGCATTTGTCATTGAGGGAGAGGCTTTCCTCGCAGTGGTCAACCACAGAGAAGGTACCCAGCCCTTATATTCCCTACCGGCCTGGCTCAGCCGGGGCGGGCGGCCCTGGGGTGACGCCGGGGACCACGGCACCCCGCCGCAGGCAACCTGCCAGAGCGCATCCTCCCGGTTCTGCCCCCCCGCCGCAGGCACCCTGCTGGAGAGCATCCTCCCGTTGCTGTGGCAACACTGCAGCTCCCTGCGCATCCCCTGCCAGAGCGCGGGGCAAAGCCGGGGAGTCAGTGCACGCAGCTCGGAGCGCTGTGTCCCTCAGGAAGCCCAAACCCTTGCAGACCCTCTCATTTCGGGAGAGAAAAGCACTCAGGGAAGTGGCTGATACGGTCCCCCTCTGGGTTTCTGACGGCGGGGG
>NW_009230370.1:6292-8509 GCF_000690835.1 Fulmarus glacialis
CTTTGTTGAATCTCTCTGCTTTTCTCTTGTCTCCCCAATGCTACATGACATGGTGGGGTGGGAAGGGCGGCTGCCCGGGTTTGCAGGGACTGAGCCTTTTGAGAAGCCAAAGTGTTGGCTTTGTGGGCACCCGGGAAGCCGAGTGAGAGCCTGCTGGCGTCCCTCCCTCCCTGGGCACCCCGCAGACGTGATCCAGCCTCATTCCCCCTCCAGGCCACGAGTTGTTCTGGGTTGGGGCGTGCACCCCTCAACACGGGATGAATGGGTTGGTACTACAGCCCTGGCTCTCCAGGATGCTCTCAGCCGGGTTCGGACGCTGGGCCAGTGGGCTCCTTCCCAGCCATCAGGGCTGGCTCCTGGGGCATCAGCTCCTCTGGCACCAGGCTCAAAGCTGGTGGCAGATTGCTTGGGCACCAGCTGCATGTGAACTGCGCTAGAAACGCCCCATGTCTCCTGTTGGACCCCACCATGGCCAGTTTGGACAAGACGTACTCCCATGGCAGTGGCAGCAGAAAGGTCCCTCTGGGGGCCGTGCACATCATGCAGGGCTTAAGACCATCACGGCTAAGCCAAGCTGGGGATGTTCCCCGTAGCGGGTGGTGGAGGATCAGTCCCTGAGGAGCTGCCACTAATCCATGTGGCCATTCCCCACACCCCCTATTCTCCCTGCAGCCCTTCTTGCCAAAGCCTCTTCCGCCGCGATGAGGATTGCCCGTAAACCCGTTAACACGTGGTCCTGCTGCTCCTCAGCCACCACGGGGCCAAGCCGAGTAGAGCAGTGCTTAGTGAGCGTGGGGTGGAAAGGGGCTGGTGGTGCTCCCCTCCTGCCCCAATGAAGCCAGCTCTTCATTAGAAGAACGTCTCTGGCTGGAGGGGTCGTGCCAGGCTGAAGGTGCAGAAAGGTTTTAAGCTTTAAAGCCAGCTGGGTCCCGCGCAGACATGAGCTCGAGGTGCTTGAACAGAGCCCAGGAGCTGGATGGAGCCCGTGCTTTGGTGCTGGTGGGCTCAGCCCGAGTGCTCAGCACAGGGCAGGCTGCAGGCTGCGGCATCCCCTCCCTCCTTCTGGAGTTCGTGCCGTCAGTGGGGATCGGCACATGGAGGTCCCTGGCCAGCTCCAGCTTTCGGGAGCTGAGCACGGGGACTTAGCAAAGGAGCCCTGCAAAATGTCGGTGCGGTGCCGTTCCAGCTGTGGCCCCCTCCAAGATGTGCGAGCTTGTGTGCGAAGGGTGACGGCAGCCCGTGAGGTCGGTAGCTTAGGGACTTGGCTGGGTCTGGCCCCACTACGGGTGGCCGCCCCGTGGGACAGCCGGCAGAGCGGGGTGCCTCTGGGGTGCCTCTGGGGTGCTGCTGGTGTGGGGAGACAGCACCCTCCCCCCCTCCTCTGCCAGGGGCTCCGCAAAGCTGCTGCCGCGCGCTCGGGAGCAAGCTGCCAGCGTGTTCGCTGGGGCTGGAGGTTCTAGGGAGGGATGGAGGCTCTGGAGCCTCTTTGGCTACTTCTTGGGGAGCAATCAGTCACTAGCCTTGCAGCCTGCTGGCAAACACTTGCGTAGCTGAACCTGTTTCTGGGTCTTGTTTCTTACGCGAGCCAGGTTGTTCCTTTCCCTCAGGGTGCACCGTCTGTCTGTCTTCCCCAGGGAATAACCACAACATAGACAGCGTGATATACAGGTGGAACCCCAGGACAGGGTTGTTTGAAACCAACCAGACCATCCCTACCTCTGGAGCTTATGACTGGGAATTTTTCACCATCGGGCCATATTCCTTCTTGGCTGTGGCTAACACGTTCAATGGCACATCCACTAAGATCTACTCGCACATCTACATCTGGCTCAGTGGCTCTTTCCAGCTCTTCCAGTCTATCCTGGTAAGGCTTGACCACTGATCAAATTCTACTCCTCAGTCCCCCCTCTGGGTTTAGACAAGCCAGGGAATAATTACCGAGACAGATGCTCTTCAGTCCTCTGGAAAGGTAGCGATAGTTTCCCACTGATTTTCCCACTGGGATTGAGAGTGAGGTTTATTTTTTTCCTTGGAGGGTTTTAGGAGTGGGTAACTTCCCCGCTGCACCTCCAGCAGGTCCCCCCTCCACCTCGCAGCATCCTTGGCTTGCAAAGGCTTGTCCACATCCAGCTTCTCATGTAGCTTCCTTCCCCACAGACTTTTGGTGCTGCTGACTGGGAGGTCTTTCGTATTGGGGACAGAGTCTTCTTGGCTGGT
>NW_009230370.1:8540-9731 GCF_000690835.1 Fulmarus glacialis
CAGCGGGATGCCGGCACCCTCTAACTTCTACGCCATCAACTCCTCCATATATGAGCTGAACATCACTGCCCAGATGTTTGTCAAATTCCAGGATCTCCTCACCTACAGGTACCCGTGCAATGAGCCAGGGTGCTCCTCAGGCCATGTCCTTCCCCTGAGCAACCTGGAGGTCTCCTGGAGGGTTCATGCAGGCTTACATGCTGCCGGGGACCAAGACTGATGGGGAGGGCAATGGGTGACAGGTCCTTGGCACCAAATCCCAGTGGGAGCTAGGAGAAGGCCCTGGATTTGGCAACAAGGGTGGATTTCCTTTCAGGAACAGCCTGGGAAGAGCAGGGTTTTCTGTGTATCATCAGGGTGGCAGAGATTGGGGTGGGGTGGGCTCAGCCCCGCGGACAGGCAGCCCCTTCCTCGGTTGGCCATGGGGGGGCCACCTCACCTGCCCCTCTGCTTGCTTCATCCCCAGTGCCCTGGACTGGGAGTTCTTCTCGGTGGGAGACGACTCTTTTCTGGTGGTGGCAAACTCCTTTGATGGCTTCACCTTCTCCGTTAACAGTATTATCTACAGGTACTGCTGTGGGAGGAGGGCAGGGTTGGGTGGGTCGGTGGTTGTTCCCAGCAGGAACGACCCTGCCGGGAGCCCAGCGCGGGGGCAACCTCTGCAGATGCTGGTGCATCTGCCCAGGGAGGACAGATAGGACTGCTCCCTGTTTCTGGAGAGGTTTCCGGGTAGGAATGAGAAGTCCCAATGAGGGATATCCCACCCTGAACCACAGCGGGGAGGTGGGAGATGCCAGCCCCACGGCTTGGCTTTCCTGCCCGCTTTCAGGTGCCTAGCTTGTGCCCCAAGAGCTAACTGCCCTCCCTGTGCAGGTGGCAAGGCTATGAAGGCTTCGTAGCGGCTCACCACCTCCCCACCGTTGGCTGTAGAGACTGGGAGGCAAAAAAAATCTCCTCTAGTGCCAAGGAGCCACTTTCCAAGGTGCTCAAGCTGAAAACCACCTGAGGTGGCTGAGACACGCTCAGCTCATCGCCAGGATCGGGGCGAGCTGGGCATCGAGGTGAAGACGGACCACAGAGCCCAGGAACGGCTGGAGCGTCAGCCCTGCAGCTGGCTGGTTGTGCACTCCGCAGGAGGGGGAGGAGGAGGAGAGGAGCTCCAGGGCTCCCTGCAACCCTGCTTTGGTGCTG
>NW_009230370.1:9755-10133 GCF_000690835.1 Fulmarus glacialis
ACTCTCCAGAGCCACGTCCTACCCAGGGGGCCTGGCACCCAGGCGCTTCCCCGGGCTCGCACCGGGACCCTGGCACTTGGCAGTCTCCAAGCAGGAGGGACCCAGAGCTGCCGTTGGTCGTGGCCAGAGCTCGCAGAAAGCCCAGTGAAGAAAAAGACTGAGCAGAGCGTGTGCTGCCGGGGTGGGCGCGTGGTGGGGGTGGGCAACAGCATGTGAGAAATTGGGGAAAAAGGTGGCTTCGGCCTTGGCTCTGGCTGCCAGAGCCTGGGGCTGCGATGCTGAGAGGACCCATCTGGTTCAACGTTGCACGCCACGCTTCATGTCCGTCTTCGGTAGCGTCACTACCCCATCTCACTGCCGTGGGTGCCTGCCCGCCCT
>NW_009230371.1:0-255 GCF_000690835.1 Fulmarus glacialis
CGGGCGCCCCCAAGCGCCTCCGCGGGCCCCGCCCCGCTGCTGCTGACAAAGCACGGTTTCCGGATCCCGGAGGGAGTTTGGGGGCGGAACGGGCCAATCCCGGTTTAGTAAACCGGTGCAGTTGGCTTTACGGTGCCGTGGGGCATTGATAGTAACGAGGGACAGCACCAGCAGCAGCCTTGCCGCGGTCCCGGCGGGGGCTGGGGCGCTGGAGGCCACGCCCACGCGCGGCAGGGGGCGGGACTACGGCTCACA
>NW_009230372.1:0-357 GCF_000690835.1 Fulmarus glacialis
TAGGCAGTTTCCTAGTAATGTCCTTAACTAGGAAATGTTTCATTTGTTCTGTTTCACCCTATTGCTTCTAAAATTGTCCTCTTAGCCTTTCTCAGTGATGTCCAGTGTTCTTTGGAAAAAAATACTTTTTGCCTCTCTTTTTTTTTTTGTTTTAATCATACAGAGCATGCTTCTATTTTAAAATTCTTCCCTCCTTCATGTCGTAATCCAGTGTTTCACAGAAGAATGACAGGTAACTTTACGGAACTGAAAGTAATTGCTGTGATACGTTAAATGCTAAAGTATAATTACTATCTGAAAGCTACAAGAAAACCTATTTGATCAGTTGCTTCTTTGCAATAAAAGATCCACTCTTTC
>NW_009230372.1:388-40207 GCF_000690835.1 Fulmarus glacialis
CAATATGATTTAATTTGGTGTATAATAAAGAAAAACATTTGTAAATGACAGATTTATTTATTTTCCTTTTGATCAAAGTTGCAATTACTAGAGCAATTAACTTTCTGATTTCCATTAGGGTGCAAGTGAAATCAACAGAAGTTAAAAATGACACGGTGTTATTTTTTTGCAATGAAATGGACTAGCAGTAGCTGTCAAGAAGTTTAGCAGCGAATCATGCTCTGTTACGCATACAGAAATTATTCTGTCCTTTAGAAATGTATGCATGACAAGTACAGAAAATAGTAACATAGTATCTTGAACGAGATACTTTTTCTCGTGTTCATCTATTAAAATTGAATGAATTGGTCTTCAGATTCTGAACTTTTTCAGGTAAATCAATTAGCAGAATTTTACACTACTTGTGTATGGTCACATTTGACCTCAGTTTGTGTTTATCAGTATCACTGTACAAAAGCTAAGCTGTATGATGAATATTTTACAAGGCCAAATATGTATCATAGACACATGCTACATAAGTTTACAATAGATGTATATAGATAAATAGCTTTAAAGGAGCAGTGGAATTAAAAAAAGAATGCTTTGCTCTATGTTATCCAAGGCAAATTTAGCTTTTAGGTTACCATTTAACCATAGATAATTTATATTCATTTGTTCTTGTGCCAGCAATGTCCTTTAGCATAAGTATCTTTAATAGAGGAAGAAATGTCAGCAGAATACCTCATTCTGCTTCTTACATTGTAATTGATAGATAAAGAGCAACAATATTAACCACCTTTCCTCATGACATGATATCCAACAGGACTAAATATATAAATTCTTTATGAAGATCTAGGAAAAAGATTTTTATATATTTAGCTCTTAATTTTTTTACATCCTATTAGCTCAAGTTTAACGTTTTTATGCATAGGTTAATAATAATGGACAGTCCTGTTGGATATCATGTCATGAGGAAAGGTCCTTAATATAATCTTATATTACCTCCCAGCACCTGGGGAAATTTCCTAGTTAAAATCCCTGGAAATATTAATTTCTGTCTGATTATCACATACAACTTATTTGGAAATATCATGTTGGTAACATTTCTGATACATTGATCACTGTTTGTATACCTTATTTATAACTCTGGTGAATCTCAGAGTGAAATTAACAAAAGTTTAGCACTTCATTATAAGGTTATATAGAAGTTCAAGATAGAAAATGAGGAGTAGGATATTCAAATACCACTATAGAATGTATTTAGATAGGCAAAATAATTATTGAGACTGGAATGTGGTATTGTATACTGGATCACTGAACTGATTTAGCTTTTAAAGTGTTTCTCTAAAATTCCATTTTTTTGTTTATTTTTAACTAAATTCAGTTCACATCACAGCTACAAAAACAATATTTTGGCCCAATAAGAGATCAGTCAGGAGCAAGAACAGATGACTGAGATAAATGAGAGGGGGAACTGGAATTCATTAAATTGATTTTTTTTCTCTGAAGTCAAATTATTACAGTACTAGACTGTAAGTTGGAGGCTTTATAGCTTTGAGAACTCAGACTACACCACATTAAGAGACCTTGTAGTCTTAAATAGTCAAGAATGAGAAAGAGGGAAAAAGATGGGTGAACAGCAGCAATAGAAGTGAAAGCAATTCAGCCACAATCATTCAATAAATTAGTCGCAAAATGGGGGATACAGATCTCAACCACTAATGAGGCATTCATTAAACCAAACTGTGTTTCAATTTATTTGTTTTAAACAAAACTCAAACCTGAGCTATTTGTTGCTGTTAAACATGTGCCTGTGTTCATTTCCAACATTATTTTGATTGAATTGCCTCAGCTTTATCTGTAAGTAGTTTGTGAAATGAATACCATGCTTCCCAAACAGAGATACTCAGAGAAACTAAAATACACATTCCTTGAGCTGCTGCTGTTGGTAGACAAAGGGATGTGGGGGGGAATTAAATAATGTATAAGGTCTTGGAATTGAAATTACTCCATGATTGCTTAAATCTTTCTTGAGAAAGTTACATGTATGAAAGAAATCACTGGAGATCTATCTTTCTGTGATACTTTGTGTGTGCCTATCTACTATTATGTACTATCAGGATTAGCATTATTAACATTTTATCAAGTCTTCAGTTCTCAAGAGATTAATGAACCATTATCTAGGGAAAATGCTGAAACAAACCAAGGAAAATTCATCTGGAAAGAAATGTTAAAGAGGGAGAATATTTCTTCAGCAACAGTATTTTGATTTGCTATAGTACATGTTATTGCTGATTAAAGAAATTTATTGCTCTCATGTAATCATAGGTCAATGTATAAATTGAATAATACGAAATCTTTGGTGACGTGGAGGGACTGTAGCCATGGATGAAGCGCAGAGCTAAGGCTTTTAGGTCTATTGCCAAAATGTTTTATGTAAGCCTGGCATTTTTCTATCATCTGTGGAATAATTGTATGTTGGATATACGCAGTTACAGGGCAAATAATGGTCTATAAATGAATGATTTTCCAGACGGTTTCAATATGAAAAAGGTAGAAGACTTAGTGACTTGAGAGAGGTGCCGTTTATGCATGCTCACAGTTTTCAACAATGTGGGTTTTGACAAGAAGTTAAAATGGTCATCCTAAAAATACTCATTAAATACTAATAGATAATATAAAGAACTCTGTTTTGATCTGACTCTGTGAAAATATGGATACTTGAGAAGAAACTCTTTTAAAAGGGAGAAAGGTTGTGGGGTTTTTTTTTTCCTCATCCAATAGTATCACTTGTGGCTTGTTGAAATAGACTCTGCATGGCAACAGATATTTGGTAAATCTGATTTTTTTCCCCATGTTGATCTAAAAAAAGTCTATCATTTTTATTCTGACTGGCCATTTCTACTCAGTATGAAGTAGGGGATCACTTGAATTTTGATTCAGTTCACAAGAAGTGAATCTGTTTTTACTATCTATCCCATAAGAATAACATCCTGAAGTTTTTATCTTTTCTTCTGTTCATTATGGATAGCAAATTTAGAAACAAGTAGTTATTTATTATTTATAATTACAGTAAATATTATTTTTGTACCAGATATTCACTCTGTAGGACATCATTTTATTTTGTTTCTTGCCCTTACTTTGGTTATATTCTTTGTCCTATTACCAAAACAGTTCAATTGTAAGTGGAGAAGAGTCCCAAAAATTGTAAGCTCTGTTGGAAGAGAACTCGCTGTGCTTTAATATAGCAGTGCTTGACCTTCCTACACATAGCACAAGTTGGGGAGCAAAGCGGTAGCAAGAACCACAAATTATTGACCTTTCTCCTTTTTTTTTTTTTTTCTTTTTATTAATGCATTGATCTCCAGAAAGAGAAATGTTCTGTTAGTGCTGTATTGAAATTAAATTACTTAAAACCTGAGACTTTTTAGATTGAGTCAGGTTTTTTTGTTGTTTTAGTTAGTCCTTGCCAAGAAAGATAGGGAATAGGTGTGATGGTGTGCTCCCCCGGCCCCTGACTTGACCTTTTCCTGTATCTCTGCTCAGGCGATAACCACCTGTGGCAACTGTGATGGATGTGTCTGGTCGTGATGGATGTATCCAGCTCAAAGTAGATTCGGGGGAGACAGGTAACAACATAATAGGCAATGCATTCACCTAACCACAGTACTGGTCAATGTCTGACTCAAGCCAAATTTGGAAGAAACTAACATCTGCAGTTGGTATGTAAATATGACTATGAGTCAATCATCTTACCCCCATAAATAGTGGGCAGCCCAAGAGCCCTTTAAGCTCTCCTGCACGGCAGTGGGCTGCATGCCAGGATCTCCGCTTGAGTAGGGATGCCTCTCAAGGCTACTCCTTGAGGTTGAGAGATTCCTTGCTGCAACAGATCCTCAGTAAGTCACTAATAGCATGTTG
The DNA here is from genome assembly GCF_000690835.1 of Fulmarus glacialis. NCBI lineage: Eukaryota > Metazoa > Chordata > Aves > Procellariiformes > Procellariidae > Fulmarus > Fulmarus glacialis. Next base: position 4,289 of record NW_009230372.1, read on the forward strand.
AACTTGGAAAACTTAGCTAAGTGATATAAAGGATTGATTGCGCATATATAATCCTTTAGACATAAACCGTGACCAAGTCTGGGACTAAGATTGGATCCAGCTGCACCTAGACCCCTCTCTGAGAAGGAGTTTAGAAAGCAAGGGGGTCCTTTCTGAACCTCATGACTCAACGGGAGGGTCTCCCTGACAGTTTTGTCTGGTCCTGTCCTCCATGCAGTAAATAATCAAGTATACCTTGCCATCGAATCTTGTTAACTCACTGTCACATTTACTATCAAACTTTGTTAAATCGCTGTCTTACATCAATAAACATATTGCTACTTCTCTCTTAGGAGTGAAGTGCATCTCTCTTTCTCACTCCATCCGCGACAATAGGTGGTTGTGTCAATGGAAAACACTACAATATCTTTTTGTTCTTCAGTTCCTGTGCCAGGATCAGTGATTGCTGATACTATCAAGAAGCCTATGAAAATATTTGCCCTGGAAAGAGGTTAAGAGTGAGAAAATATTAATGTGAACTTTAGGCAGCGAAGAAGCTACAGAAAAATCAGAAGTTAGCCTTAATAGAACTGGAGCACTGTCTTATGAATTATCTGTTTCTGTAGCTTACTTCCACAAACTTTAACCTAATAACATGCCTTACTTCTCTTTCCCCCTACCCCCAATTTTAGTTCCATTATAGAACACAGATGCATGCTCTAATAAACAGACAGAAAATTCATGCATAGATATATTTCCTTTATTATATAGCCTGACTCTCATGTAATGCTTTTTATCACTCACTTGGTCTTTTTTACTCTACCCACTTTTTGTTCCATATCACTGTGCTCCCTTCTAGATGTATATAGGCTGGATTAAATTTAATACACAATAAAGTATTTTGTGTTTATTAAAAGCATTTCAACCAATACACAATTAATTGAAATTCTCAAGGTTATGAACAGTTGGGCAAAAAAAGTCTTTATGCTACTTATTGGGCTAGGAGTAGGAACTGCCCCTGAGAATTTACAATATGATTTCATGGAAGATTGGGAAATGTCTCTCTCTCAGGGTAGGCATGGCATCTGAATCCATCATATCCTCTATAAACTTAATGCAGGTATAGCAGTCTTTATGTTATTGTTTTCACTTTAGAAATGTAGTTGGTGATCTATTTAATACAATATTCAATTTAGTTATCCTAACAATACACAAGAAAAATAGGAAAGTTATATTGTCTTCATTTTGCCAAAAGGAAACCAAAATGCAGGAAGTGTATGTCTTATTCCACATAAAATAATTATTATCTTAGTTAGTAAGTCTGTGATGTCATCCTGAGTACCACAATAGTAATTTACTCAGTGCATTATCTATCATCTTGAAAGAGAAAGAAAAACACCCTGAATTTTCTTTGCTTTTGTTTTAAATTAAATAATAGCAGTTTTCCATTAGGAAAAAAGAGATCTTTCCATTGCCCATGAATGAGCTTTGGATGAAGCTTTAAAAGATGATTCTTATCTTCTAATACCTCATGGAAAATGAAATGGCTACTGCTATTTTCATGCAGCATAAATACAAGTTTACTTTAGCTTCTAGTTAAAGTAGTGTATAGATAAGTACAAAAAATATTTGTTAGCATGCAGTACTATTAAAGACAGCATGTTTGCCTTCTAAATGCTAATATAAATCCCTTGACAAAAGGCAGAATTTCAGCAACAGTGATAGTATCTTTTGTAAGTTCAGAGATAAAATAATGTACTGCAGTCTAGGCAGAATTTGGTTTTATTCCAGATAAGCTACTTTGCACAAAGTTGAGCTAGCCATTTGTCCTAGTTTCAAATTATTTGCTTCACTTTGAATGCCTACCAGTAACTGATAATCACTTTCAACAATGAATTTTTCACACAGCATTTTTTCTACCAAGTAAATCCAAAGCCATATTAATTTGTACTCATTATAGCACACTTTTCTGCTAGTGTCAGAAAGTTAGTTAAGCATTTGAAGTTATACCAGCATTACGGTATATGAAAAGTTGTTCAAAAGGTGTACTCTAACAGACTATCATTCCATCTTTAATTAAAACTCTACAGAAGATAATTTTTTCACTAGTATACTGACACACAACCAACTTTTTATGCAAATGTTCCCAAGCTGCAGCATCATCAGCTGCTCTTAGTTCCAGATTATTTCAAAGGGTCTTATATGGAACCAAGAAACACCTGAAAATCACTAGTTACTAGCCAACAGAACAAAAGAGATTACTAAATTTGCACAGGCTATGTTTGACAAAAAATAGATCACTTATTGCAGCAACGTGGGCTTCATTTTTACTTGCACTCACCTTACACTCATACACTCACCTTGACTTACTAGACATCTCAAGAAACAAGATACATAAATCTTTATTTTACTCCATTTAATGAGGTTTTCATTTCTTGAAGAGGATAGTCTGAGAAAGTTTCTTTACTGTGTATACACCCTATGTGTTCACATGAGGTGTGTAATACTATCTAATCTAGAATAACTGTGATATTCACTTGCTTGACCTTCTACAGGCCATCTAAATTGGTAGATTTACTGTGTATGAGAGATCGCACAATCAAGAGCAGTGCCTTCTCTGTGGGGGGAATTTCAGTGAGAACCAATAAGGACAAGTCAGCTGATGGGACAAACCCTCAGAAGATGGCTTCATTCAATCTGAGCATTACCTAATTAAGTAAAGCCAAATTGAAGGGCAAAAAATTGAGGACTACATTAATGAAGCAATTGTTTATCTCAAGCACTTGTGCTATGAAAAACTAATTTCTGGAGAGATGACTTAGTGGATAATTCTGTAACAACTATAATTTTATTCTTCATATAGTTAGTCTAAATATAACAGAGACTAATAATGACTAAATGGCGATGAATAGCTCCTGTTAAATGAATTGAGCAAGAATGAAGAGTACTGTGAAAACAGTGTGGTTCTCACCGTCCATCTTCTTCATAGACAGAGGAGTTCTATTCTTTAAGACTGCCAATCTACCCTTTTTAGAGTATCATTTTCATTGCTGTTTCAAAACATAATACGAAAATAGAGACTCCTATCTCTTCCCTCTTGTAGGTTGTATTTATCGCAAAATTAGATGGCATTGTTTCTATAGCACATACCAAGTAATTCGATAATAATATTAACTCATGTTTCTCACAGTGAAATGTATGGATGGCACAAGCATTCCCTTCTCACAGAGTAAATTCTCAGAGTAAAAGCAGTAATATTCAAACATGCTGAGAAGGAATATGAAAGAGATAATTTGTATTTATTATTCTTCATGTGAAATCAATCAAAACTAGCAAACACAGCAAAAGTGGCCAACTTACTGTCAGTGTCATGTAACTGGGAAACGCTTGGTGAATGAAGAAAGATACAAACGTATTTATTCCCCATTATATTCTAATCAAACTGTTGTGATGGTGAGCTCTGCACGTATGGAAGAGGATAAATACATTAAAAATGTGTTTTATCCTGGGCCTTTTCCATGTGGCATTATTAGTATTTTATTAGTAAATAGCCCTTACATTTTAATACCAGTCTGGGTCCCATAGCAGCGTTCTTTTACCTTTATTCCCACAGTAGTTTTTCTCTACAATGATATTAACATTAAGACACATTTTATTAGCATGAAGCTACATAGATTTTTAGCTTTGGAATAATGTGTGTGCTGCTTGAGCTTAGTGGTTTATTTAACAGTTTGTCACTGTGATATGTCTTGTATTTAATGGAAACAGAACAACTGTTATGCTCCAGCTCAAAATGCTGGAGGCTAACATATACAACTTTGCTGGTTTTAACACCGTTTAGGGATTCATTATATAGCTCTCAAGATAGCCACCAGTTCTTAAGAAGCAGAAGTGAACATGTTAAGAATATGGGAATCAAACCCGCAGTTGGAGAAGGGAAACTGTTAGCAACTCCCTTGCTACTGCAGAGGTCATTATTAGTCTTCCCTGCATTTCTTTGTGCTCTATTATATGCATAAAAAACACAGGAAAATTACCCTCAAACTGAGTAAGAGGCTTATACTAGGTGTAAACCCAGGTTGGGAAGATCATTTTCAGTAAACAGTTGGCCAGGGTCAAAATATTTACATTATGGCACTGGCTAATTGAGCTACGGTGGTGGCCGCCCTTTACACTCTTGTGTCTCAAAGTCAGTGATTCTTCAAGGGCTCACAAATACCATCAGGAAAAGGGAGTGAGCAAACACTGAGTAAGATTATCTAAAGAAAATAAATGAATAGAGCTCTTAGGGCTCAAATGTGTACTTTGCATGGACAAGAATAATATGGATTTTTTTGGTTTATTCATATGTTCATACAGTATTTAATACTGGGACTAACAAGAATTGAGGAATTTTGTCATGCTTTTCACAGCCTGAGTTATGGGAGGTGACATGACTGAGAGTTATACTTGTTTTATGTGGCATACAGGCTTTATGAATTATGGCATAATATATTTTACTCACGTCTCTATAATATGATATATAATATCAATATATTATGATTATAATATCAATATAATATGATTGTAAACAAATACTAGTTATGAATGTGTTCCCTGTGAGGAAAATTTGTATAGAGTCCATGAGGGGAGGATTATTGATTATTGCTAGAGCTGAAAGTATGTAGCAAGTATGTTAAATAAATTGGGAATTCATTATACCAGTGCATTACTGCCACAAACACTTGCTTGAATTTTTTTTTTTCTGAACAGTATAATTGTTGCCATCAGGATATTTGCCTTATTGCTTATGCAGTGGTTTCCTCTCCTGCACCCTTAGGAACAGCTGCAGAGTCCCCAGGGCAGTACGTAGTCTTCTGATCAGTGACAAGGCTGAAAGCAGAGGTCTAGGACTCTGAGCATGCTTTCTAGGAGTGGGACATGCAATGATAGGAAGGAATTTCTTCCGTCCTCACAGAGTCTTCCTTCTGTCCTGCTCACTAAAGCAGCCAAAACCAAGGCATAAAGAGGGGACATCTCTCGCCCTGTTTTACAAAGCTGTCCACATTGGTCTATCCTTCAAAGGGCTCCCCTTGTCCCTCCATAGGGAGGGGAGGGTGTTGGGCCCATGGCATCGCCCCTCATTAAAGGGCTGCTGAGCTGGCTTGCCTGCCAACAGGGTATGAAGCCCTTAAGGAAGGGAGCCAAATCCTGACAAGAGAGGGTCAGCTCTGGGGTCTGAGGTTACAAGAGGCTCCGTGCATCCCACAAAGCTGAGTCTTGTGACACAAACCCTCACAGGCAAGGGTAGGCTGTGAAGCTGGCTGACAAGAGGACACTGATGCGCCACAGGCCTGAACCCTTCTTATAGGGAGGTTGAGGTGCTATTTGCACAAAAAAGGGCTGCCCCACTGTCCCACAAGCATAAGCATTGTGAAATACCTCCTCTGCAGAGGGCACCCACACTCTCTGTACTGCACTGCATGAAGCCCACAGGATAAGTGTCCCATCCCAGAGATCTCAGTAATATGAACAATCCCCATATGACTCTCACCCTCCTTACAGGGCCGTCACTCTCACTAGCTAGCTGAGGACGCACAAAGACCAGAGGCAGAGAGAGCAGAGCCCCAAGCCCTGTCTGCAGGGAGGTTGCCTGGATCAAGGTAACAAAAGTAACCTCCTCCCAGCCACTCCAAAATGCCCTGGGACCAGGATCTCGTTGCTTAACTTACTAGCTACTGTTTATAATGATTCAGCCTCCATGGGGGGAAGCTGCCCAGCTGCCTTGACGAGAGCTGCAGCTGCAGAATTCAAGTTGGTGTTGAGGCTGCACTCTGGGCATGTTCAGCTGGGCAGGAAAAGCAGTGGCGGAAGAGGCTTCAGCCCTGCTTACAGGGGGCTTGCTGCGGATCCCAGGGCACAGGCCGGTCCCTAAATTACAGGGCAGCCCTGGTGCTAAAGGGCAGAGAAGGCTCCTTTGACCAGATTTCAGGGGTGCGCACACCAAGCAGGCTGCCAGCTGGGCAGGAAACTGCAGAGACCTGGCTTACAGGCAGGTGAGTGTCCGGTTGGAGGTGGTCAATGAGCTCTATCATCCTCCAGAGCAACAGGAATGATTGTCAACAGCCAGGCAGCAGAGCACAGTGGCAAAAGGCCACCCAAGGAGCTGGGGCCCTAGCCCTGACTGCTGGGAGAGCACTGCCTGCTTCCCAGACCTCTGTCCCGTGCCTCTGAAAGGCCGGGCAGGAGTCGCCTACATGCTTACAGGGGGCTGGTCCAAGCGCCTCCAGCTGAGCATAGGGGACGCACAGCACCCTGCTGACAGGGGGTCACCCTGGCTGCTCAGTGCTGGCACCGAGCACCCCACAGTGGGAGGCTCCAGCCCACACCCACAGGATGGGCTGGCTATCCTGGCTGCAGCACTATGTGTCTTAAGGAGCCCAGGCAGAAATCTTGACCCCGTTGGTGGCGGAGCAGTCATACCAAGACAAAAAGCAGTACAAAATCCTGGACTGTCCCTGCTGGTATGCAGCAGCAGTCCCTCCACCTGCCCCGTACTTACAGGTACAGGGGTCATTGCTGGCTAAAGCAGCAGGCTGCAGCACTGCACCCCCTGAGCCCTGCTTACAGGGCACTCAAATGCTCCAGGTTCACAAAGGGCTCCATGGCATTACAGATGCCTTGCTTACAGGTCTCGCACACTGACTGAGCTCCCAGAAGGACAGACAGCCACATAGGCAGAGACTGTGAAGCCCTGATTACAGGGAGGTCCCATTGCCCAGACTATTACAAAGCTGCCTAGGTCTGTCCCACAGGAAGAAGGGACCTTGAACTCTCCTTCCACTCAAGCTGCAAGGCAGGACCTATCTACTAGCACACAGGGTTCTTCTCCCAGTGTTGGGAAGCCTCATTTTTCTATACTGCAGCAATTTTGAAACTCAATCAAAAGAAGCTCACACAGGCAGCCAGGCACATACACCTAAAAGGCCTTCCCAGCAGAGGAAGAGAAGCCAGTGCAGCCAGCGTCAAGGCAGCGATGCTCTTGCCCACAATCAGGAGGATGAGGTCAGACCTCCGCCCAGGAAGCGTGAAGGCTAGGCTGCTCATGATGCCCACAGGGAGCTCCACAGGCTGCACACTGGCCAATGCTGTGAAACACTTCTTACAGCGTGCTCACTCTGGCCACATGGCCAGCAGGTGGGAAGCCATGGGGGCAAGGGTTCTACCCTGCTTACAGGGCAGGCAATGGGTTCCAGAGAGCTCAATGTCCCCCACCAGTGAGGACAAAAGGACATTCACCCTTCTTACAGGGTTGTCACTCTCCTCAGGCAGCACCAGGAGCAACAAAGCAAACGGCCAAAACCAGGCCAAGACCCCAGCCCTGATTATGGGGTGAGCACCCGGCTCAAAGGCAGGCAGGCCATCAACGGGGCCAGCCATGCTCTTACGTGACCTGTGCTGTGATTATGGGCCGGTCCCTGTGCCCCGAGTGCCATTCTCCTTTCTTCTTCTTTTTGCTCTGTTTTCTTACATATTTTCTTTATGTCTCAGCCCCCTATTTTTTTCTTGTGCTGTAAGGATACAAAATAACAAAAATTTTAAGTTTGGGAGCTAAAGGCTTACCTTCTCAATTTTTTAGGTATTATTGCTTTTGTAAGTATAATTCAAAATCCTTGTCCCCAGCTGGTCTGAAAAGTCTGATAAGATTGCTTTCTTTCCTTGATGCAGCATTATTTTTTTCTAAACTGTTTCAAACAATGAGATATGGCCCTTGTTTCAGCTCTAATATATTTTACCTAGCACCTAGATTTAGAACTGTCAGTAGCAGTCAGGAAAGCTGCTTTCGCATTTCCTACCGAAATCTTTATCCTGTCTCCTGCTTTGTACACTTACCAGCTTAGACCCGTCCCCTCACACGCTAACTTACATTTTCTTTCCCCTTTCCAGCAAAGATTTTCCTCAGCTTTTTGCTCCTACTCATACTGTTCTTCCTTCAAGGGCTACCTGTTCCATGCTACCCCTTCACCCAGAGGATTAATTCGATTTCTCATACAATTCTTCAGATCTTTTTGCCCAGTGAATCAGCTGGTATATTCTTTATATCAATCATGTACTAGCTGTCATCCAAATGTTTTTGCAGTCCTCAGATAACTCAGTATTTCCTGCCTAAACACAGTAGTACCACCTCAGTTCCTCCTGCTCAAAACATTCTGTTCGCCGCACAGAGGTACCTCAGGGATTCCCACTCAAATTCCTCTGCTCTCCCTGCTGAGGAAACTCCGGGCTTCCTGCCCAAACCCTTCAGCTCTCCTCACTGACATACCTCAGGGCTCTTCTGCTGTCCTTGCTGAGGTAAACTATAGCTTCCTGCCCAAACCTTTCTGCTGTCCTTCCAGGGGTACCTCAGGGCTTCTCTCTCAATCTCTTCTGCTCTCCTCACTGAGGTACCTCAGAGCTTCATGCCAAACCTTTCCACATTCCTGATCTCAAAATCCTCTGCTATCCCTGCTGAGATACCTCAGCTCTTCCCAACAAAACACTGGAACTGCTTTCATCAAACCACCATTTCACCATGGCGCTGTACCCACTCAGGCATCACAGTGTTTCCCACCTAGACACAGGAATTGTCCTTGCAAAAGTACCTCTGCTCTCCTTGCTGAGGTTCCTCAGGACTTCCCAAACAAGTCTTTCTGCTTTCCTTGTTGAGGTACCTCAGTGCTTCCATCTTCAACCGCTCTGCTTACCTTGCTGAGGTACTTCAGGACTTCCTGCTCAAACTGCTCTGCTCTCTTTGCTGAAGTAGTTTCCTACCAAAACACAGAGGAATTGTCCCTGCAAAAGTATCTTAAGGCTTTCCACCCAAACCTTTCTGCTGTCCTTCCTGAGGTACCTCAGGGCTTCCCACTCAAAATCATCTCTGCTCCTCACTCAGGTAACTGCTGAAACTGGCTAAGTGCATATGCTGCCCTAGAGGATAGTACAAAAATCTTATTTAGTTTCTTGTCATTTACTTCAACTTTTTCATCAAAATGAGCATTATGCTTCTAGTTTGATTTTCAGGCACACATGCAAAGGTATTCACTTGATTATTTAAGTACGGGAGATTTCTCCAGACTCAAGACTCTGGCAAGATAATTATTAAACAGTAATTCACTCCAATGCAAGCAAACACAAATGAGTGTAGAGCCTTACAATATTATCAGCAGAACTGTAATTGTATCATTATTCGCTGACCAACAGAAAAAAAATTGCGGTTCCAGGGATTATTCCCTCCTTGGTGTGACTTAAGTTAGGATTGTTGGGTGTAATTGAGCCAGTTTTCAACTTTAAGTAATCTGACCCAGCTTTTCTAAAAGTATGATCTCCACTTGCCTGGCAGTGTATGCCCTCTGGCACATTCAGCCATTTTAAAGACCTAAGCATAAATATATGTTTTGTTTTCCCAAATTGAAAATATTTTTATTTGTGAACATGGAAAGCAAAGCTCTTGTTCAGAACCAAAGAACCCATGAATGTTACCTTGCTTGCAGATTGGACGAGAGGATGTGAAGTGAAAGCAGGGAAGGGAGCGAGCAAGGCAATTGTCTCCCTCATGTCATCTCAAATATTTTGGAGACCATCCTGAATGGGCAGGAGAAAGAATCAAGCCCAGGGGCAGTGATAAAAATGGAGGAAACAAGAGGTGCTAAAGGGAGTTTAAATATGAAGTTTGAGAACTGGGTGAAATTCATTCTACTGAATGGTATTTAACTACCTCTGAAATACTCCTCCACTGAACTACTTCTAAGCAGAGCTGGCCTGTAACAGAGAGCAATGACAGAATGTGCTTTGAACATTATAAACAACCATAACACATTGTGAGAATACCACCTATGTAGTGGAGCCAAACTGACTGCAACTATTACAATAATGAGATGTTATTAGCGCTCTAAGATATGTGTGAAATCCAATCATCAGAGTACTTGTATAATTAAAACTTCAGTTATTCATCGGACATTTGAGTGCTGTAGTCCCCTGTGCTAAATGGTGTCACCTGAAATGTGTTTGCAAGAAGCAGCTTGTCTCTGTGGCATGGTCAGGATCACACTGCTGTGTGGATTGCTATCTTGATATTCATGTCAGGTGAACTAATTATGGCTTACAGAAACTCGGAGAACTCAGGAGAAAACAATAACAGGACAAGTCAAACTGAGCCACATAAGTACAGTGTAACTGTTCTTGTATTCTTTGTTCTCTATTCTGTGTAAAATACACCACTTTCCCAGAGGTGTCAAAATATCTAGCAGTCTTATTCTGTCATTTGAAACCTTGATTCTTTGAAAAATAACCCTTAATCCTGTGAGAAAGGGACCTCTGTCTTACCTTTTTGCATATTCCATAATTTGGTTCCTTCAATTTGAGAGCGTTACAGCCTACATCGAAACCATCGCTTCTGTGACTGGGGAGGTTTTGCCTGTTGAACTGTAGTCATTCTTGGCTAGGTGTTAGCCTCCTCAGAGGGAGACACTTCCAGGAGGAAGATCTGTATTATCAGCCTGCTTGCACCAGACCGCATAGGCACATCCAGCGTATCTCTAACACTTTCTGCTTTTCTCCTCTCTTGCCAGCTTCAAGTCAGTTGTGATGGCTCGCCTGACTCTCCTGTGTTCGTGCTTGTATCTGTACAAATTTTTTGAGCTTTATTGCTTTGTCTATATTGCTCAGCAAGCAATTTTGCCTATACTTTTTTGCCTATATTGTTCCAGATGACTGGCCCAGTTTGCCCAGAGGGGCCTTGAGTCTGAGGAGCTGGGCTAAGGTGCGTGGCATCGCCTTTAGGAAGCTGCACGCACAACAAAGGGACACGCCTGTACTGACTCCAAAAGAAGGGCAACTTTCTTAACACAAGTGGTTCAGTTTAAGCAATTGGGGATCAACCTAAATTCATGATGGCCTGCCCACCCATGAGTAATTGTGGTAACAGGTAAGCGACTGTTGGTCACGTGAGCTGCAGTGCTGCACGTGCGCGGGCTGCGGCCTGGCGCGTGGCACAGCCGCCGCTTGGAGGCTTGGTGGTTGGGGGCAGCAGTGCTGGCAGGTGGGAATGGGCTGACGCATTCGTACCCTGGCTCTCTGTGAAAATCTTTTGGCGGACCCAAAAAGGGGTGCTTTCAGAAATACTGCATTTAACTTATGAAAAGAGGGTTTGTTTTGTGTTTTCTGTATGGTTTTGTGGGGTTTTGCGTTGTTTTTTTTAATTTAACTTTAAAATGTGGGTTGCTTTAAGTTCAGTAGTCTTTCTTTCAGGTTAATACAATGCTATGGAAGGAGCAGGGCCAAATAATGAATGATTTACCAATATCGTGATCAACCTTTTACTAAGTGTGTAGAAAAAGTAGTAGTTTGCTCGCATGTTTGAAGCTGTCTAAAAATTTTGTCTTTGCCATTACTTTACAGATTCTTTTCAGAAGAGCAGTCTTGCCCATCACTCAACGCATGCTGGTGGAAGAGCATCTAAAATATTGGAACAGTCACAGCTGACGGGCAGATGGAAACCGCAGGAACTTAATGTGCCATGCTCATTTGCAGGTCAGGTTTGCATGGAAATGGGGGCTTTCTGAAATATTGGAAGTGTTAGGGTAAACTTACAGTGCCTTTCACTGTGACAGACTTTGTTAGCTGTGTTCAGTGACTTAACTGGTGAGGATAGTAAGTACACAAATTTTTAAATAATTTGGAGATGCGGTGTATGTTGCATCCTGATAGGAGAGAGAGCAGAATTGTGTATGGTTGGGAATAAGTTATTAATGAAGTAATTACAGAAACAACATTGTACCTTATGAAAACTATTAGCTTCTTTGTGGCAGGAGTAGAAGGAAAGGGATGTGTTCATTGGTGGGTGTAAACAGTAGCTGCCCATACCACAAAGTGCTCTTTGGGTATTGCAACTAGAACATATGTATTGCAGAAGAGATAACGGATGGTAAAGGTCAAACAAGTTTGCTCTGTGCCTCTCTAGATATCATCACAGTATGTTATGAATAAATTAGAGTAGCAGCGTCTGTTTGCCATATATGTAAACTGCTAAATAAACTCCTTGAAGATAAGAAAAAAATGCTTCTTCTTCCTCTGGGTCTGCTTTGAGTATGAAAACACCTTTTTGTCTAGGTGTTGATATCACGAGCCAATCTTTGAAAAAGAACTTTGAAAAAAATGGCACATCATTTGTATCTCTTACTTCATATGCTTTGTTAATAAATATGCAGTGGTTCTGTCATGTTTTGAGAGCTCTTTGCCTTTGATGATACAGATTTCTTGATTCAGCAGCTGATGTCTATATATAACATAGGTGTAGGTAAGGTAGCCGGAGGATTGAAGAGAGGAGTATGACTTACGGTTTTTATTGCTGATCATAGTCACTTTAGAACAGGGATATGCAGAAAAGGTAGATGAGAGTTTCAGGATATTTCTCAAAGCAATAAGGAAAAAAACCCACTGTTGTTAGGGGGAAAAGGATGGTGAGAAAGGCATGTTTCTGCTCATTTTCAGCTGCAATTACATTTAAAACACCGGTGTTTTCTTTGGGTTTTGATGTCTTTTTAAAGATTTTATAGTGGCAGGTGAGGACTTGCCAGGTTGAGAATTAGGTCTTGACTAAAGGTAAATGGAGAACTAAGATACACTGTGAAATAAAGAAACTGAAAGTGAAGTTGCTGTTGTGGTGAGCCAGTGCAGCAACTCACTGTCACCAAAAGGGGAAAGTCACTTCTCCTTCCTTCCCTCACACATCCACCAGGGTATGTGATGACCTCCCCTTTCTCTGAACAAACTTGTTGATTCCTTTACTGAGCATTAATGAGTTGAATGAGAAGGACAGAAGGGTGCAAAAGAAGGGTGGCTGTGATGGCTGGAAACAAAAGGAGGAAGAAATGTAGGAGGCTGGGAGAGAATAGGATATCCACTTTTTAGAGGTAGAGGGCTTTTAGACTGTAACATGCATTTTAGCTGTAAAATGCAACATCCGCTGAAGAAAATGTACATCAAGCTGTCAGGAAGCAGAAAAGGCAGGTTGTTCCACAAGGGAAGAGAAACCGAGAGCCAAGCACAATAAGGCAGGCAAGGGCAATGACCTCACCAGTACAGTCCCACAGTATGAGAGTAAGGCAAGCAGGGCAGCCCCGGTGATGGCAACCAGCATCAGCTAAGAGTCCAGATCATCAGATAAGTCTGTGGTGATGAGGCAGGTGCAAGGTCAAGTTGGGACGTCAAGTCAGCAAGACAGGGTTGGGATCAGGTCTGGAGGGAATAACTAGGGTCAGATACAGCCCAGCGATTGCCAGACAAGTTGCATAGTGATGAGGTGCGTCTGAGGTCAAGAGAGAAGCCAGTGTGTGGGTCGGGGTCTGGATCAATGACTGGGCACGGGTATGGCTGTAACACTGCTGCAGTGTAGCTCAGGTGGGAGCAAAAGGTAAGAGCTTCAGCTTTAAAGCACCTTCCAAGGGAGAGGGGCAACCTGCACTGACGCTTCTATCTTCTGTATGAAGATCTAAGAATAAAAACTGGTTTCCCAGTACTGATACGTAGTTGGTCCTAAGAAGTTTTGAAACCCTGTGTCAACAGAGCTGTGATATTTACTTGTTTTTTGACAGTACAAGCTAGGCAAGACTTAAACTCTAGATTCTGATGTATGCATAGCATACAGTAGGAATAATAACTTACCTCAATTCTGTCCAGTACAAAGCAGCTTCAGGAGACATTGAAAAAGAAAGTAGTGAGTGAAATATCCTATCTGAGCTTCTGCAGTGAGAATTTGACAAATGAGAACACTAGTTCTTTTATAATTGGAAAAACAGTGGGAGATTAGATAAAGTTTCAACTTCAGTGCTGATGGCTCAAATCTGGTTGTAGTACTTTTTTGTTTCCTCTCAACTTCTCAGATGAATGGCTACATATATGCCAGATGTTCTCTTTTCCCACCCTAAATATATAGGGAAATACAAAAAAGTAGCACACTGCCAAAGACAAGTAGGACACACAGAATGGGCCAAATGAGGAGAAGTAGTCATTCATGTAAGTCAGAAAAAGGATAATTTATAAACAGCCAATTAAACGAGACAATTAAGACATTAACTTAGCCTCCTCTAGGTCTCTCAAGATGTGTTTATGAACCCTCAGAGGTATATAGCTACATCAGATTACCACAAACGTCTTAATGCATGGTGATTGTCTTGGCTATTTATATAATTCACATAACCAAATTGGCTTTTTTGCAGATGTTATACTTAAGCAGGGCCAATTTTTGCTTTTGACTTTTTAGGGTGTATTTGGAACATGTAGCTGTCAGTTCAAAGTTGGCTTATGTGCTAAACTGATAAAACAGGTTATTGAACCAGGTTTCCAACCTATCATAGAATCATAGAATGGTTTGGGTTGGAAGGGACCTTAAAGATCATCTAGTTCCAACCCCCCTGCCATGGGCAGGGACACCTTCCACTACATGAGGTTGCTCAAAGCCCCATCCAACCTGGCCTTGAACACTTCCAGGGACTGGGCATCCACAACTTCTCTGGGCAACCTGTTCCAGTGCCTCACCACCCTCACAGTAAAGAATTTCTTCCTAATATCTAATCTAAATCTACCCTCTTTCAGTTTAAAACCGTTACCTCATCCTATCACTACACTCCCTGATAGAGTCCCTTCCCATCTTTACTGTAGGCCCCTTTAAGTACTGGCAGGCTGCTATAAGGTCTTCCTGGAGCCTTCTCTTCTCCAGGCCGAACAACCCCAACTCTCTCAGCCTTTCCTCATATGGGAGGTGCTGCAGCTCCCTGATCATCTTCGTGGCCCTCCTATATAAATAAACATTTATTTTCATTAATTTCCACTCATATCAAAGGAGCCAGACTGATTTATGCCAAAGTGGGTCACATTTTTATACAATTGGATTATATGGATGGCCAAATTTACCTTTCTGTCTACACTGGTTGCTAAAAGATGCTGTTTAAGTATATCCAAAATTGCAGGGGAGAGATAGTGCCAATATGAAAAACATTATGACCCAAATTCAGGTTCATACAAGCAGAGGTAAAGCGACACCACAGTAAATACTGGCTAACAGTTGAGGGAATTCACGATTCAATTTCAAACTTGTTATGTTCTATAGCTCTCAAAAAATTATACATATGGAGTCTTACCCTATGTAGGTAGGGTATGACCAGACTACCCACTGGGTAGTATATTGCTTAATTTACTAAACCTCCAGGCTGAGGAAACCTTGAAAGATGCCTGATTTAAAATGAACTGGTCAAGTTCAGCTGTATCTTTTTGAGCCAGTAGGGCTTGAAATTTACTTTGTTTTCGAATGTTTTTGGTTTAGTTTTTCTGATTTTAATGAAAATATTGAGCTACATTCTCAATTAATACATATAGATCGTTACACATGTCTGCATTTTGATGCATTGCTGTCTGCCTATGGAATGACTGATCCATGCCACAGCGTTCATTAGCACTATACCTGTACAACCTAAGTTTTGAAGTCCTTTCCTAACAACTTCAATTAATGTTGCCAAATAATGAACCTCTATCTAATCTAATGATTCATTCGTACTACCTTAAACACTCCCTGTGTAATCAAACTATTTAATAGAAGTATAATTAAGTATAATTGTATACATTAACCACAATGCGTCTGATTTGTGCCATCTACTCTATCTGTTGCTGGGAGAGCAATACCATTAGAACTGTTTCTATTCCGAGAAAGTCCACTTTTTTGCAGCTTCTTTAAGCAATCTAAATCAGTTTTAGGCTCGCCTTTAGGTTCATAGAAGTTTGTCAAAGATCAGACAGTAGTTAGTGGACTTTATTACTTATCCTTTTCTTGTTTTTCTTAAGAATTAGTTTTCTCTACTATTACCAATTTGTAATCCTGTTTTTGCCACTAAAATATGTGACACCAGGTTCAGGAAGTCATTAGGAAGCAAAAGTGAATACTAAAGATGCCCTCTAATCCAAAAAGATCTCTAAGAAGAGGTGGTCAAATATAGCTGAAGATTTGCCAAAAGAAATAACTGCATTGTTCATCCTGTGCAGGCTTTCAACTTTTTTTCAGTGTGATGCCTTGCCAAATTTAATGATATTTGTTTATATTTTCTGAAGGCCTGAAGATAATGTCCTTTCATGCTTAGAGCAAGAGCCTGCATTAGCTCTGAAGTCACAGCATGGTCTCTATGGAATTCGTTTTCCATTTTACACCTGTCTTTGTATGCTGCCTTGCTGTATCTTAATTGTGTTACATTTTATTTAAACTTCCAAATTAGTTACAAGGAAGAGGTTAACATCTGGAAGATGGTGGGGGGAAAAAAGAAACCATGGATTACATTTTAATCAAAAGAACATGCTAAGTGAAAGGGTGGTGTACCTCTTTGTGAAGAACTCCAGTGTAAAAAGTCTTCTTTTTTGTATGAATTCTACTTCCCATGCAACTGAAAGTAGCTTAACTTTGCAATTAAAGCAAAGTTAGAATAAATAAATATCAGGTTCCACACTGTTTTTACCAAATAAACTTCCTGTTCTTTTAGGAACTTAATGTATCAGTCATATAATTTCTTTCTTGCTCTTTTCTTGTTAATTGCGGGCTAAATGTAGCTTTCTGTGTTTCGTTCCTTGGGTTTTATGATGCACTGAGGAAAAGCACATCTGTGGCTTGCAGTTTATGTTGCAAGAGGAGGGAGAGGCAATTTGATGTTCTGCATGCTTTGACTTTTGTTCTGTAGCTACTTTTCAAATGGATGGAGCTGGATTCAGGGACTAAGGTGCCCCTTCCCCTTCATATTTAGTGTTGTTCAGTTGTTTTACATGATACGCATAAAACTTTGTTCATAAACATTATAAGCATTTAATTATTTATACAAATCTTTGCTGACATAGATTTTTTACTGTGCCTTATTAAAAAAATTCTAGAATTATTAACGTTGTTTATTTTCTTACTGTAACTTGTTTTCTTAAGTTTCGTAATTTTAAAAGGCTCAATAGAGCTTGGAAATTAAGTGTAAAGTGTTAGCATTACAGGAAATGGCTTAAGCTATGACTTTTACCATAAAGTATGTTCATAATTGCAAACACTTCAGAGTTTTTTCTATAAATAATCACTAATGTGGAATTATTATGTATTTTTTGAAACGAGAAAATATGGATTCATCTGGTGTTGATTATCATGTTACCACATGTTAATTATGTCTGGCAAAGATTTTGTTCTTTTCCATTATATGTTTGTGGAGAAGCTAGTTAGTTCTGCTTCATTTCAGCAAACTGGGCTGATGCCCAGAGAGCTATTATTAGTAACTGCATTGTCATAATTTATACCGAATGGCAAAATTTACGTTTATCAGGATGAAATGTGCAACCTGAAAGGCAAATTCTTGGGGAAACATGTTTATGTTTCTTTTTCTTTGTAGTTATGCCATCTTCATGACTCCTACATTTTCACAGTTTATGTTGTTATTATTGGGTATTTCCAACAATTAAAAAATACCTTTATATTTTTGCAACTTCACTCTTGGAAACAGTCTTGGCTATAAGACATGGGCATATGTGAAAATCTATCCTAATAAATACCTGAGGAAAACACAAATAATGAACTTCAGTCTGATTTCTGATTCAGCTACATTTCCCTGAAGTAAATCTGCACAACTAGGAGGGCTATCTATCTTCATGGGTAGCTTTGCTACAGAGTTACTTTGTGGTTATCACTTTTTTTAAGAAACAGTTGTATTTCAGCACCACCTATAGATATTTAAAGGAAATATATTTACATCTGTGACCAAGATTAGCAAATGGATTCCATATTTATGGAGGATAAGACTATTTGTGACTATTGCATAGCTGGTGCTACAAATATTTTGAATTTTCAATCTTGGATCAAAAAATTGTTATAATACACGCTGTTTTATTGAAGAAATAAATATTAGTATGAATAAATATAGTGAGAAATAAATTTACTATGAAACTGAATGATCAGAGAGCGTGACAGAAACCTTAATGAGATGCAGTTTTCAAAAATAGTGTAAGTTTTGCAAGGTTTTGCCCCTTTTTGTGTAACTAAAGGGCTGGGAGAAAAATAGAAGGTTTTTCATACTGTAAAATTTCCTCTTTATTCACAGATGGATATTCTAGACTTTTGGAAGTGTGTTTTTACTGATTAAAAACAGAATCAGTGTTCACCCTTAAACTTACGCAAACGTGGCTGAGAGTTCTAAGTACCTAGTACAATTTTGAGCCAGTCTCTCATTTATATGGAATGATTCATATGTTGGCATTGGGCAAGAGTGGTGCAATTACTGGCCTTTTAAATGAGCAAGATATGAGAACTCAGGTTGCCTAGGTCTCCCAGAGAAAGTATCTCAAAAGTAACAAATGCATGAATTCTTTGAATAGAAAATGTACTAGTATGCCAGTGACAACAGAATTTCATTTTAATATTTTGTGCAGTACCTGGAATTTACATATAGCTTAAAAAAGGTTTTTTGTTTGGTTTTCAGTTTGTTTTTTTTTAATCGTAAATCAGACCGTCTCAGATAAGCCATACAAAATGTATGCCAAAACCTGAAGCCTTAAAATACATTACTAGGTCTAAGGTAAAAACTATTCAACTGCATTAAATTTTGTATTTTCCCGGAATGGAGAATATCTGACTGGGGGGGGAAAGGGACAATATTTTGTGCTTTGCTTGAGTGAATTTTTAGAAATTAATCTGTGCTGCAGTTTAAATATTGCTACAGAAATTAAACAGTATATGCTATACAGGCTGGCTCTTCAGAACCATTGTCACGCTAAGTTGACCCTAGCACCGGATTTACTTGAGGGGAAGAGGACTTGTTAGGGGCTCTTCTATAACTGCCTAGGTTTTCCAGGCTAGTAAATAGTACTAGTGGATTTATGTTCATTCAGTAATTATTGCTGCACTACCACAGTCCAAATACACCCTAAATATGTGAGATATACACCGTATGTCAAATATAGCTCAGTAATGCCTCTTGCACATCATTCAGAAAACCTGTATCCCAGGCCAATTAAGATGCTTCCTTTTCTAACCTGTTCTCTACATAAAGTAAGTAGAGCCACGCAGGATAGAGTCGAAAGATGCTGTCAATATGTTTGTGGACATAAGGCCCAAGAGGGTGGGGGTTTTTGCTTTATTTTGTCAACAGTGCAAGGAAATAATAAACGAAGAGCAAGTAGTTCTGCCTATATGAAGAGAATACTTACTGCATGGGCTGTAATTTTATTTTTTGTTTTACAAAGCAGAAGCTTCTTTGCTGTGTCAGTACAGTTTCTCTGTATAACTGGCTAATAACAATTCCATGTGCAATTTAGTTTATAAAGTGAAGACCTGTGCATTCTGATATATTGATAAGTGCAGCAGGGATGGCCTTTGACTGTACTTTGGGCTTTCTAGCTTGTATTTCTGAATGTGAAAATATTATTGACCAAATTTTTCTACATTAGAGAACCTACAATGCAAAGCTGTTTAATAATTGTCCCTTCTACATAGTGAAGTCAAACTTCATTGTAAGCAGAACACAGCAGGGATTGGATGAAGGGATAGGAAAGCAGTGGAAGTATTAATTCCTTTGTAATGTAATCTTGTGTCACTGCTAAGTGATCACTGCAAATTGATGCACCTAATCTCTTGGCTTTTCAAAGGCTGTGCTCTTGGCATTTTCAGTTGCTGTTCCAGTCTAGGATTGGAGGAGTTGAAAAGGTAGCTTGTCATAACCTTTAGAGAAGACATGAGTCGCAGCTGATGAGGCTTAACTGCTCTGAGTCTCTAGAAAATACAGCTAGGTAGATTTGACTTGACTTTGGTTCATACTGCACAGCTTATACTTCCCAATACTGTTCCATGCATCACCTAGCCAAAGTTTTTTTTCCTACTAGCCTGGTATATTATTTCCATGCTCCAGGAGCATGCTTCTGCTCCAATTTCCACATGAACAATAAAATAAATCTCACACTACCTCACGTCAAAAATATAACAAATTATAGCTGTGGTACCACATGATTCAAGCAAGAATTATTTATTTAATCTTTTGTAGTCTTTCCACATGTTCTGTTATTCCTTGCCTGTTTAACATGTGTTAATGCTACAATCAAACCTATGCAGAAAGCCAGAAACTGAAGACATGGCAGAAATGCCAATATCTTAGCAATTAGGGCCTTACTTGAAAAGAGAAAATGGTATCAGGCAAGTGCTCTATTTACCAGTCTGCTTGTCATTTTGTCCTTGTCGTAACAGCAGCAGCAACATGAGAGGTCTGGACTTTCACCTGCCACAGCAGAACAAAATTGTGTCTTGACAAGATTTTATTATATAGTCTGTAAAAATCTTTCTAGTTTTGATCAAGAATGGTGCATCTCAAGCAAGAAAGTGAAAAGATAAATTAATTTCTCTTCTCCTTTAAGATACTATTAAAGTTTTAAACAGAATATAACAATGAGCTCCATCAAAGGAAATTAAGCCTTTTCTGTTTTGTTTTGGTTTGTTTTGTTTTTTTAAGTTTGCTACTAAAAAAGCTTAAGGTGAAATGGCGTTCACCTTATAGGAATTGCTTTTTACCCAGAAAAAGTCACAAGGCTTCCAGACACTAGTAATGTGTTCCTCCTTTCACCCAAAAAAATCCAGTGTAACAAGCTGTGTGATTTAAATGAATAAGCCAGCTAAACAGAGACTAGAACTCAAAGTAGTAAGTGATGTAACCGAAGTGAAACAAAGACACTTTATTTCCTAAAGGAATCCAGTCAAACTACCACGTGAAAAAGCAGAGTTTTTGTATGAGAATAGATGGGGGTAAAGAAAGAAAGACCAGTATTCTGTGTAATCACAATTGGTCATGGGTTGTATATCATATGCTATTTTGTAAGCTGGTTATTTTCTCACTTTGTGGCATTCCAGTCAAGGACACCATTCAGCATACAAACAAAAAAGCAGTTGTTGGATCACTAGTAGATTTTAATTTTGGTCTTTGGTAGAAGGGTAAAATTTCTTTTTATTTAAGTTGGAAACAACTTTATGGAAAAGGCATTGCGGGTTGTTATTTGTCATTGCCAACTATTACAAATACGAGTCAATTTATACAGGTAAATAGATGCAGCAGTCTCCATCTCCAACTCTTCAAAGAAATCAACCTTCCTGATAGTCTATTTCTTCATGCAGCCTGCAGCACATTTCTCTATCCAAAAAATAAGCAAAGAGATCATATCTGGCTTTTGTATTAGCAGATATAAATACCTCAGTGAAATCTGAGGAAGTCTGTTTGTCTTGCTATTTTTATTTGTGCCAGGCAAAATTTGAAATCATCTGTTTTCCTGTGGAGCAGGTTTCAGCATAAAGAAAACAACTTCCAAAATGAGAAGAGGCTTTGGGTAGCTGTTACAGAGTAGCATTTCTTTTATGATCAGTTGAAATATTTCATAGCACTACAAACAAAGCAATGCCAGACTGCAGAGGTTTGTTTCTGTGCTATATAATTCCAAGCTGTGTGGAGAAGTTTCTAAATTCAGGCACTTCCTTTGTCTGTCTCAATATTTAATGGGTCATGGGGAATCCTTGCTTTTTAAGTCTGCTCGACTTATATAGAAAAGCAGCTTCTCTGGAGTGAAGAGAGCAACTAGAGCATGCCTACCTTCTGCGAGAATGAACTCTTCAGAAAGAGAGAAGGCAGCAAAGGAATTTAGAAGAATAGGAAAGGATATTTTTCAGTAGCATTCTTCAAGGGGGTGGAACTGGAGATAGGTCTCCTTTATGCCGAGTGCTTAGAATGGTTTCCTTTTTCCCACATCTGAATGTATTAATCCTCCTCCAGCTGCACCAAGTAGAGAAGAAAAAGGTAGTAATAAATGAAATGAGACAATTCTTCTGCTGGAGTAAATTGGCAGACAGATTTTATTAGTGCAACGTTTTTCTTTGAATTAACTGTTCAAAGGCTTTTCATATTATTAACAGGCATGTTCAGTTTTCATGATAAAATTTCAATGCCATGTTTTCAGTAAAATTTTTGATTGCTAATCTGCCCTTAGGCTCTGACCCAGAGTGAGACCTGCACTGACTGACCACTGCACTCACACAAAAGCTCATGGGTCTCAGGGTTCTCCAGGGAGACACAGTCAAATGAGACAAGTTGCAAAAAAACCCAGACAGATTAATTACTAGAGGGTAGGAGGAAGACAGGATTATTTTGTAATTACCTTCAAGAATCAAGTTACATTAATGAACATTTTTGAATGAACAAGTTATCTTCACGTACTTTGCTGATACTGCAAGCATTACTGATTTTTAATAATGTCTCTTGCTTCCACCTAAGAAAGCTAAGTTTCAATAAGTTGCCTCTTAATTTGTGGATTGCGGTATTGTATTATAATTGATTTTTTTTTAATGTGTTATGTGCTTTGAAGATACTGAGTATGTAATTGAGGTTCCAAAATCTGTTTGAATTTTCTGGTTTTGTTTGTTGCTTTGCTAAAACAAATTTACTGAGAAGTCTAAAGTGTTTGTTAAAACCTCCAGGAAACAACAGGTGATAAATATATTTGGGTTTAGATTAAGGTTTGAAACAATATCAGCCAATCCCATCAGCAGTAATTCTCTGGGGTTGCTCTGTGAAGCCACGGGCTTTGTGTGCAAACAAAGGAGAAGGAAACCATACCTGAGGCAAAACACTGATGACAAGTTGTTCTAAGAAGATATTCTTAAGAAAATAAGATGGAAAGACTCAAAATTATTTTAGATTGTAATGATGAAAGAATGGGGTGAAATTAATGAAAATACAGTGCAAACAATATAAATTAAAGGGACGCATTGCCTTGAATACAATGCACAGTTCACTTTCTGTCAGATAGGACACAAGTGGACAATCAATAAGATTAAACAAGGGAAGATTTCCCTAAAATAAGAGATCACAAAGATATGTTCATTCAGTTTAGATAGGAGAGTAATAACAAAGAGCATAGCAAAAGCATATTGAATGAGAGTGATTTAGAGGTCACTAGAGGATTTTCATTTACCGTTTCATGTTGGAGAAGAACGTAAATACAACCTCAGAGATCAAAGGATGGCAAACAAATTTTATTTGAAAGTAAAAAACAAGGTTATAAAAGTTATCAAGGTTATTAAGAGCAACCATTTTTTTTTTGTCTCAAAGAGGCAGAGAAGTGTATTGACCACAATCCATTCTGTGCGAGGTGAAAGTATCACGTACAGCTGTCACATTTCAGGCAGAGCATATTTGTGAGAAGGCAGCAGTTTTGGTTGTCTTGACCTACATGTATATCAGAAAAGGGAGGTCTGTAGCACAGCTGGCTACAAACTGAGCAGATGCAGTAACAGGATTAGCTTTAGAAATGTTCCAAATGGTGTCTTGTCCAGCAGGAGAAACTCAGACCACATAAGGGTTGTGGGAATTGTGTTAAGAGAAAAGATACAAAAAGTTATTATGCAAATGAGGATGTGGTGTCAGAGACTGCCAAGCTTGAGCTAAAGCGTAGGAAATCGATGCTGTGAGCCCTCAGGTTGTGTAAGGCAGCCATAATCTACCCCATTTTTTCTGTCCCCATTCCATGTTCACCTACTGAACTCCGTTCCTGACACCAATGGTTGTCTGTCCATCCCAGACACCTGCCCAAAGGGGACAGGGCTTTCCTGTCCTGCATTTTCTATGGCAACTCCTGTTCTTTCCCATTCTTAGAATGTCTCTTGTTTTTCTCTTTTCTCATCCTAACCTTAGTCCAAGGCAGACAGGATGTAAAAGGACACTTTTTTGTTGCAAAGTGATTATTAACTCTTTAGAGACATGCACTGGCATTCAGCTTCCATTTCAGTTCCGTTAGGAATCTTGAGCATTTCTTTGCTATTATCCATCTCCTCATCTTTCCGTCATGCATAAGGTACCTTGTGATACATTTGCTTGTAACTCATGACAGTCTTTCACCAAAGGATGGCTCAAGGGACATATGTCCTGCTAACTTCATTTGCTTTGATAGTTTCCATTCTTGCCATCTCTATAGTCACATCTGGATTTCTACATTTCCATTCTCCAGTCCTAACAGTAAATTCAGGCAGAGAGGGAGGTAAAAGGCCACCTGATTTTCACCAGCTTCATTACAACTCCCGATGATTTCTAAACCTGTTCATCACCTAATGCTAGAAATGTAAATATAAAAAAAAAAAATACTGAAGATGTCTCACATAGTGTTATGTGATGATATCACTAAAACTAAAGAAAGTATTCAATACTCTCTCTCCTGTTTCAGCTTCATATAAGTATGACATATACCAGACAGCAATAATTTTTTGCTGCTGTGTAGACATATGATTCCTTTGAAATAATGAAGTACCTAGCTGGAGGAACACACATCCTTTTCTCTTTGGATAAGTTATAATTTTCTGGAGCTTAAATATGAGCTCTTAGGAAGCTTTGAAAGAAGGAAAGAATTTTCTGTGTTGTGTAAGGAGCAACAGTTTACAGATGTTTATCTAATTACTGAGATGAGTTTCCTATTTAATGATTTTTATTTTTTTTTTTTAAACAGAATTTCAGAATTTTGTTCTGCTATAGCAGGTGAAAGCCCAAACCTCTCATGTTGCTGCTGCTGTTACATTTCTAAGTCACAGAACGAAAATGACAAAATAACAAGCAGACTAGTAAGTAGAGCACTTGCCTGATACCATTTTCTCTTTTCAAGTAAGGCCCTAAATGCTAAGATATTAGCATTTCTGGCATCTGTCTTCAGTTTCTGGCTTTCTGCATAGCTTTGATTGTGGCATTCTATTGGTATATTCCCAAGAAAAGGTTAAGTTTTAATGGATTGGCATTTTCTGATTGAAAGCTGTTTCATGGTAAATCATCTCTATTTGTACAGCATATCCACATTTAAAGGATGTTTTCCTTCACAAATCCATATATGACATTTTAGGTAGTTGTTTGTCTGTATGTAGACATGATTTAATAGCCTTGCAGAGAGAGAAGTGTAGGTTAGAGAGAGAAGTTTGGGTTAGAGAGAGCTTTTTTTTTTTAGAAGAACAACATTAATAAGATTATAGTGCAGAGCAGCTGTACAAAGCTTTAATCTCAATGCACAGAGAATGTGAAAGTTTCTCTTTCACATTTCTTCTTTTAAGTTCTTTTAAGGGCTTTATTTCCTTTTTGCGGTAAGCCCTTTAGCTGTATTTGTGTTAAGACATACTGCAATAGCTGAAATCAAAGTAAGAATGTTTACAAAACATAGCATCAGTATCTTGTAATATAGCAGCCTTATAACTTGTACTGGGAAATCTATAATCACTATGGAGTTTTAATTATTATAGCTTTCCTTTTCTGTGGTTCTATGGAATCTGCACCCAAGTGAAAGTTGCAAAAGGCATTAATGTATTTCTGTCTTCCCTTTCCACAATTGCTTTATAACCCTTTAATGTTTTATTCCAATCCAGTAAAATGGCTGTCAAAATGTTAGTGAGTCTGTTTTATTGTGTGCAATGTCAGCTGCATCTTGCCAATTAATAGCGGAGGAAAATTCACTCTATCACAGAGCAGCAATTCAGTGGACATTATTTGGGACTGCACTGAATTGAATTGGTCCAAAATCCCTAATTCAAGTTGTACTGCTATTTGAGCAGTTGACTTCTGAGGGATTTTTACTTTAGCATGTATAGAAAATGCAGAAAAATGACCTAGTTACAACATTATTTTGTAGGTGGCACATTTGTGTGGCTCTCCTTTGTATTTGTGGTAGATCGATTTGAAAAATGATTAGGCTTTTGATAGCACTGGCAGTGCCACTCACAATACTCCTGGTAACTTTAATTATTAGCTGGTCATTGGTTGGGGAGGAAATGAGTGAATAAAGATGAGAAATGAAATAATTTGTATTCCAATAACAATCACAATTATGTTGTCTTTGTCCACCTATAATAGCTGACTTCATAGCAAGGCTACCTTTTTGGGAACCAAGTGTAGTAAATTGTTTTTAGAAATAAGATGCATGTGGTGAGGATGATCAGCCACTGGATGTATTTGTGAAAGTACATTGGATACTCTTCATGATCTTAAGTCTTTAAATCAAGATTAGATATGTATTTCAAAAATATTGTATAGCCAGTAACTGAATTTAGTGAAAGAATTAACAAAATTCTGTGGTCAGAATTATACAAAAGGAAAATTAGATGGTGAAAATGTTTTTTTTTCTGTTTTTATAATCTATTAGTCAATAAAGCAACCCTGCAGGTTTCTCCTTGGAGAACGGAAAAGAAAATAAAAGCTGTAGTGCATGTTTCAATTGCAAAGCAGAGGAAATATGCTCTTCAGAGTTTAAGCACGTCAGGTTTTTTGAGTATACAACAGAATAAAAGAATTCATAAAACCATTTGACAGTGGGAGGGCATAGTAGACTCCTTTGCTCAAAGCCCCACACCAGGGCTTAATCTGTGAAAGGTATGATTTACTGGGGTTTTAGAGCTCAATCTTGCTTTCAGTTTAGTAGGTGGGTGAAATCTGACTAGCTTTCTTGGTGCAAAGCCAGTTTTTCAGTCTTGTCACTCAGGAACTGATGGGACTGAAGACTAGCTGAGTTGCTTTAGATAGACCTATCTGCTTGTGACTACAGGGGCCTAGCCTTTCAGCAAAAATTATTCACGTGCTTCTGTAATGTTTTTTCACCTCTATATTTTGGTCATGTTCTTATACCAGGATAGTGAAGATAGACAACACAGCACTATTACACACCAGGGTACATACATATCTGCCTCTAGCAAATCATTAAGTGACCTCATCAATGACAACATTGTTTTAGTGAAAGTAGTGACAGTGGAAGGTTTTTTTTTTTTAAGTATGAGATTATCACACTGTTAGGATTATCCATAAAAAGGAAGAATAAAACACCAGGGAGGAAACACTTTTATATTGATTTTTCTCCCAATACATCAACATTTTTAACGATGACAGTTGGTGTTGATATTTTCCATCTATTGATGTCATCCACTTCCTTTAAATAACTTTTGGGCTTCTGCAGCATTTTTTATATTTGCATAGCAGGTGTGTTTAGTTTCTGAGTCTTTCTCTGCTGATACTGTTGAATTGCTAATGTGGAAAAGGATGATTTGAAGCAAAAGCCAAAGTGTGGTACAGCTGATAATACAAGAGAAGAAAACATAGAGAGTCAGTGTGAAGCTGGTGCTATTATTTGTATTCCTTATTCCTATTTTTTCAGGTTGGAAATCTGTTCCTCCAGGTTTATTCTTCCAGTCTATGCTAGTGGATTTTGCTCAAAATGTATCCCATGCTTACAGATAGCTTTCTGGGATTAGGACTGCCTTTCCTTTATTTCGGGCTGTAAGTGGCACAAAACATTTTCTCTGGGTAATGAGCATCTCAGCTCGAACTACTAGTCTCAGGGGTTAAAATTAAGGCTTTTATTGTCAAAATTTAAATAATATTTACTTTTCTTTTGACACTTATGTCACTTTACACCATTGCCAAGTTATGAGAAGTATTTGAATAAAGTAGAATCTTCCTGCTAACTTGTCTGAGCAAAAATGGAAAGAAATAACTCCAAAATAACTTTTAAAGAAATAACTTCTAAACGTTTTTTCTGTTCTTTTTTTAACTTAAGAAATAGCGTATGCATAGAAATAGCATATAGTAAACTATATTTCGTTTAGATGGTAGGTGATATTCCTGTCAAAGCTTACAGTAGCATTGAAATCAAATAAATGTTCAGAACTCTAAGGCATATTCTGTAACATTTTCTCTCTAACGTATTTATGAATCATATAAGGAAATCCACATCATGTGGAAATGATATAAGTAATTACTTGTGTGTTTATATGTTAGAAGGCAGAGAGTTTGTATAAATGTACTTTTCAAAATGTTCTTGTAACATTTGATCTGCATTTTAATCATTGTCTGGTTTTCTGGAATTAATGGACTCCCCCCCACAATGAGATGCCATTTAGGACTGAGACTGAAATTAAACTGATTACTGGTTTTCAATTTACTTCAACACTATCTTCAGCACATACACTGGCTACTTAAATACTGACATATAGAAGTATATGGGGCCAGGCATTGTCTTGCTTTCAGATTCCAGCTTTCATTCTTGATCTTGTAATTTCTTTTGTTATAAATTAGCATTAGTACATAATTTATAACGTAATTTAGGTAAATCAAATGCTGAAAGTACTTGAAGTGATCAATGATCTGTGGACAAAAAACAAGGCCATTTAAAAAAATTTGGCCCCAATTAGCCGGTAGTTTATTTTTTTTCCAAATATCAATGTTTTTTATAAGTAATTCAAGCTTTGCATTTTGCTCTGGGGTTAATTTCAAAGTCCAGTGACACTGTAGGTAAACCCTGAAGTTAGCAGCATGGGTTGCATTTTAATAAGAAAATTACATTCCAGACACACAAACTGAAACACGGGTTAAAACTCTGCAAGCTGGAACTTTTCAGCTGAACTCTATAAAATAATAATGATAAGTTACAAGCTATGCAAAAAGTTCATTTCATGGATGTGAGCTGGAAGAAATTTTCTTTGTTTCTGACATGCTTTGTGTTTCCTGAAGAACTACCTTTATTCCAGTTCCAAATATTTCAGGTTTAATTACAGGCTTGTTGTTATCTGTAAGTCTTATAAACTCCATATTGGCTCAGACTTTTCTGTGTGTTAATTTCAGTGACTTCTTGGCAGTTTAATGAAAAATTATTGACTCAGCTGAAATGCTGGCTGAGGACACAGTGGCAATGGGGAGTTAAATGGTCCCTCCAGTGCCAAGAATAAAAAGGATGAGGTTATTCACCAGCAAGAATCTATGACACTTTTCTAACTGAAATCAGAAGTACTCCTTTTCCTCAAACTCTCTAATGCCTAGTTAAGAACAGATGTTGCTGTGGGTGGAGCAGGAAAGGCCTGTGCAGGATCAGACTTATGTAATAAACCTTGTACCGTAGTCCAAGACTGAGGAAAAGGAATGTTAGAGCCTTGGCCAGGAAGTAGTCTGTTCTGCTCCTGGTTTGATGCCTCGGCATTAATGAGGCTTGAAAAATGATAGTTGTGTTGTAGAATTCATCACAGCTTTTGGCCTTCTAGGAGCCAAAGAAATATTTAAGATACCACATTCTCTATCTGTAACCTTGAACACTCTATGTCAGCAGGATTTGTCAGTATTTTCCCTTTTCTTGGACCATGGCAAGCAATGGAGTTTCTTTATTCATTGTTTGATGATCACTGGGACTCATTATCTATAATTAAATGCCTAGCAATTAAAACATACTTCTCTCTGATCATAAAAGTGTATAAGTTGGTTCTCAGCCAAAAAAGCTGCTACAACACTGATTCAAGGAATTTTGCCGTCATTAATGGTGACAAGCAACAACCAGTGAGACTTTGCTTCATAAATGTGATATTTATTGAAGTTTACAGTATCCCCTACTTAAATTGTGTAAAGGATCCAGCAAACAGTTAAAGAAAATTACCTTTTAGCTTAGTTGTGTGTCAAGAATGTGGTTCTTCATAACCAGACAGCAATGCGAGCACATTGTTCAAAACATCCTTTGTAAAAATAACCAGTTAGGGAATGTGGGCCTAGCTCTCTGCTCTGCATTGCTGAAATAGAATGTGTATTTGTATAGCCTTGTGGAGTTTGTGGAAATGAACAACATATTATTCCAATGAAATAGAAAATTTCCTAAAGCTCTGCTGCAGGTGTCCAGGACTGTGTCATTATGAGCCTCCTTTTTACTTAGCTTCTGTGAAGCACAGAAGTTACTTAATTCCTTGGCCATCAGATTGGTCTTTCTCATTAAGCATGCAATAAGCATGGGCTCACCCTCTGCACAGTGACAGAGTTGACTTGCTTTGCTTAAGACTGGCTCCATTTATAACACATTTTGGCTATGAATAAAATTGCTTATTAATGACTTCAATTTGCATATTCCATGCTGATTGAAAGCCTGTGGTACAATTATTACTTTCAAATCCTGTTCATGCAAAGCAGGTCTATTCTGTACTTTAACAGCATCAGATAATGCTGAAGGTTAACTTCATAATTCCTCAGTGGTTATACTTTATACTTACCCTGATATCAATGGTTATTTTCTTTTCCAATTTTCTCTCTCTAATTTTATTTTGTCTTATAAAACTTTATATTGTATTACCAGCTAGGATAGCTTGTTCTATAGCTTGTTAAATAACTGTATCTTGCTGAAGTTAATTTTAATTAAGTCTGGGTATTCAAAAGCCCTGAACTGATACATAGTTTCTAAAAGCCCTTGCATTATCCCTGGAAGCATTGAACACTTCAAGGGTTCATTTTGAAAATAAGCAACATGAATAAATCAAAATGGAGTCTAACTTAATAATACACTTGATCTGCTGCTTCTTAAAATATACTGCTGCATAGCTGCTTTTCTTTTTCAATTCTTTTTCAACCTTATTTATTTCTTCCTTTTTCTGATTGTCAGAAAGGCCTGTCTTTTGTGGAAGTTTACTCAGTGTAACTGATTAAGACCTGACTTACCCCCAACCAAGGAATTTGTATGGTTATAATTCAGACTTAAAAAACCTGAACAAATAAACAAACAAACAAAACCAGTCAAAAATTACAGTGATTGGGCAGGGGGAGAGTGAGGACTTAGCAATCAGAGAAACTTATTCCTCAATCACCTCTTTTTACTTTTCAAAAGTGAGTTGATAGTAATATGAATATAGGCATCCATTGAACTTCTTATTGCAGAAGATAGAGTGAAATCTTTTATCTGCTGCTTATCCTAAGAAAACAAGTTATGTCAAACAAAGGTTTTGGGGGGGGGGGTTGTTTTTATGCTGCAGCAGCCATGGATAAACAGTGCACCTCATATAAAAAAAAAAAAAGATTCCTTCTTTCAGGTATTTATTTCCTCTTCTCCTTCAGATCTAAAACTATGGGCAGGAACAGTTAGCAAAAGTCATTCTGCTAAGAAGAAAGATGTTTCTCTTTTTAATCGGAACAGTAAATCCTCTTTGTCAGCCACAAAATGTACAGGCAAATAGAATAGTGACCTGTGGATTGATCCTGCAAAACACAAATGAGTTATATCCCCATTAGCTGCAGTATTCATTTAGAATTTTCTTTCTGTTGTCTTTGATTTAAATGAGCCAAACGCCATCTTACAAGAGGAATTTGCCTAAATGTATACTGCAGACAAAACCTTTTATTTGCTACTGTTAGACTAATAAATGATTGTTTCTTTGTGAAGCAGTTTTAGTGATTGAGCAGAATAGATAATAGAATATAGCAGTGAACTAGAAAAATAGATCTAGAACATACTTGAAGATAAGTGGTGGAATGCCTTCTCCTTGAGCTAATTCTGCAACTGGTTCCAGGGTAGGAAAATCTGTAAAATCAATTCACACATTTTCTTTAAATATTATGTTAGAAATGTGGAATCATCTTAATTTCTCTTCTGCCTTTGAATTACTGATAAGGTTTGCTGATAAGTTCTCAAAATTATAGAAGCTAGGGCCTTGTAAGGGGGACCTGTGTTTCCAGAATTTCTCTTATTCTCAAATAATATCTGTTCTCTAAACAGAGTTTTCTTGTTATTGTGGACGGATGACTCTTGGTGACAACTGTTCCTAATACTGGAAAAATAGGAAGAAACAGTCCTAAGGAAACGATATCAGCATTCTGACTGAAGATGACCTTTAAACGTTATGACCTCCACTGGCATGGATCACTAAATACTGGGTTACTGGGTTTTCATGTATAAACTTGCACATAGAGCTCACGGAAAATGATCCTGCAAAAAGTGCATTGCAGAATGGAAATTATGTTCATGCAGAAAGCCCCTTTTGTTGGAAGAACTGCTGGATGTTCTATATGTGGCATTTTTGTTTGTGCTTTTAAGAGCCATGAATTATAATTTGGGGTGGTTTTATAGTCAGTCATGACATTATGCATGTTTCCTATGGCAGATTCCAAAGACTAAGTCAGAAGCATTTGTTAAAATTGGAGACTGCTCCATGTAGAAAACATGAACTATGTTGCAAAGACTTTAATAATAATGTACAGACAAATTTAGGACTAAGGGAGATGAATTTTATATAATTTTCTGGTGATAGTGACCAAATGAGTAACTGCTTTATTTCTAAAGAGATACCAAAGGTCCTCTGGAAAGCTTTTTAAAGCAGTCAATATATTTTTGAGTGCTCCAGAATTCTAAGTAGAGCATTCTGTGAGTGTAGAGCAAATCTGTGAGTTTTTTACTACTGAGGTCTGCTGAGATACGAAGTCATCAGGTTTTAATTTTAGTTTTGGTTATGTTTTCAAAGGCAGTAATTAAAACATAGTTCCTTATCAGGTTATATTATTTGTGTCATTCCAGAAAAAATGATTGTGCTGTAAATACTGGTTAGAGATTCTGCATACTTTGGACTTCAGGATTAATAGGAACCTCCACATCTACAGAAAAGTTGTATCTTGCAGGTTTACTGGAACACCTCTATAATTTAATTAATATGTTTAATTCCAAGAAGGTATAGGATATGCAGATTAAAAATTTTAAAGTATTGAGCAAATGCTGTGACACTGTGATGTTAATGATTTGCATAAAATACTAGCTATGCACTGGCATAACCCAACCCTTGGAAATACCTCCCCACCCTCTAGTGGTTGAGCTGCTTTTCTGAGCAGTGGACTTCAAAATCTGCCAGAGCTGAACACCTGCAGAGATTTGCCAGAGGATGTTGGAGTATCTCCATGCCCGTGAGGTGGCAAATATTCAGCGTTCCATTTTATTTAAACTCTGCTTGTTTTGGAGGAAGAGAAATGCTCCCACAAGTACCCACTGTAATACCAGAGAACTAGTGTGGTTCTTTCATATTATATATACTTTACAAAAATATACTTGGTGGAGAAGTGATTTTTTTTTCCACAGCCGTTGCTTAGTACCACACATACAGAATATTTGCTGTGTCACTTATAGGTGGACAACCTTTTAAAGTAAATCTGAAAAAACAGTTGGGGTTTGGGGTTTGGGGTTTTTTTTTTTTAATCTTTTTGAAAATCAAAGTACATAAACAGAAAATCTGCATATATCAGACAGTGAGTAAACAAATCACAAATTCTATTTTCATCCAGTAACATACTCCACTGTTTAACCTTAGATGTGTATATTCTAGTAGAGCAGGTTTGGGTTTTTTTCACCTAATGATAAAACTATACTGAGCAGACTGACTGTTTTCAAGTCCATTTTGAAATAAAAGGTAAATTGGTTCTTTCTAGACACTTTGCAGGTGTTAGCGTAAAGGCCCATCCACAAACTTAGAGAAAAACTCCAGGCTCATTGTACTCAGTACAGCCATGCTTATTATTACAGAGCTGCAGTTACTTTCTTTGATTTCAAAAGCACAAAGAGTAGGTTGGTATGCAACAATGAAGGAAGAAATATCATTTTCGCACTTTAATGGTAGTAAAAGCTACCACCTAAGTCACAAATGCTTCTGCAAAATCATTAGCAAGTAATCAAATTAAGTATTGTGAACTTTCATTCTTTTTACCAAAAAGCAGTAATCAATCACCAAGAAACTGTTTGGTGTTTTAAGCACATGCCCCTTGATATGCCTTATGGCCAGGCAAGGTATTTACTCAGTAGATCACTTAATTTATTATTCAGTGCCCCCTTAATTCCATAAACAGGAAGAACTGGTAGCCCATTATTCACACAGGTATTTGGTTTAATAATTTTTCTGCTGTCTATTGTGAGGAAAGGATTAACAGCTGAAAATGAGATTTTGATAAGAAAAGTAAATATTCTCTGTAAAAATCAAAGGACCTTCTTTTGATGATTTGAATCAACTGTGTTTAGCAAAAAGCAATTTAGTTTCAGAAAAAAAATGCTGTTTACTGAGGGGGAGCCTAATTTAGTATGAATATTTTTATTTCCAAAAATACGTACAAAACCTCCCTAGGGATTCATCTTTAAATAAATGTGTCTCTTGCTTTGGGCAATTGTAACTTCTTTCTGGGTTACTTTTTTTCCTTCTGCTTTCCAGCTGGCCTGTCCACCTGCTTACAGTTTGTATCCAAAAAGCACAGTTTAAAAACCAGTAGGATTTTTCTTTTTTAAATGGAACAAAACAGTCATAATCATGCCTGTGCTTGTCATTATTTCTAAAATTTTGACATAACCTGCAAAAAAAAAAAAAAAAAAAATCACATCCTGATGAATAGCACTGATTGAACTAATCGTCTTTGTGCTAAGAAACAAGATCGTATAATAGAGTTAAAGACGCCTAGGTTGAAAATGATTAAGTAAATTATCATATGTTCTTGTGCATATGTTACAAATTATTTTTTCCTCATGAACAACTGATTACTCCGAAGAACACTCCGATTTGCTTTTTTGTTAAATTTGACCTCATCCTCCATTCCCTGCACCATGCTAACAGAAATGAAGAAAAACCTTGAATTTTAAAAATGCTTTTGCCTGTATACACATCATTTTACATCTCTGGAACAAGTCCTCAAAAACTTCATTTTCTTCTTACATTTCAGTGTATGAACAATTCTAACCCTATTCTGTGTCTGTAACCTTTTCAAGCCTCTTTTAATTAGAAAGCATCCACACTTCTACCTATTTTCATTAGTTCAGCAGTAAGGGAACAAAAATAAGAGGGAAGTTTGTCATTTAAAACTGCTGATTAAATGATCAGAGTGAAGCTGATATATGAAATGGTAGTGCAGTGCAGTTAGAAGATTTCCATACTTAGGTGATCTCTATTTGCACATGGTTCCCTTCTGCAGGATACAAAAGGAGAGATGTTATTTCTTTAAAGCATAACTGAAATATTTATGCCAATTTAGTCTGCAAAATTAACCTAAAGAGCTTCTGAGAATGATTCACCCTCAAAACTTGAAGTTCTTCTGTCCTGACCAAGTAGGAAATACACTGCATACTATCATAGCTCAATCCTTACAATGCTTCATATGATACAGACCTGTGACATCTTTCTAAGTACAGAATGATACTGCAATCTCCATAGTGTCCCAGAGGAGAGTGTGTTGAATTCTTCATCGTGTTCAACGTCTTGCAACAGTGCTCTTCCCTGGCACTTCTAGTCTATACAAGAATCCAGAAGCACAGAACTGCATGTACAGAAATGGGCATTTAACAAGAAAAGATAGTCAACAAAGGTTATTTAGACTTGAAAGAATTCACATTTTGTGTCTGATTTGCCCTTTTATTTTTGAATGAATGTTAACCCAGCCATACATATATGCAAACATTAATGTGCATAAAGAGAATCATTATATGAAACACGTACTAGTCGACTGCTGTATTTCTGCACAGCAGATCAAGGTTGCATCTCAGTTCATAAAGACAGATATATTAGAATATAACCAACCTCTCATTGCTGGAGGTGGCTAACCTTTACTTTGCAGCAAAAAGTGGTGCCAGTTAGCTTCCAATTTCAACTTTATTTATTTTGCTGCTTTTCTCAATTGACTTTCTCAACTATTCGTTATGCTTCCTTAGTCGACGTTCCCTTTGCTGAACTGACCTGCTGAGACAAGTGCCAATCTTCCAGACTCAGTCAGTGTGCCCCACTGAGTTTAATTTTACCAGCATGAATTTGGTTGTGGTGCCAATGGTGGCTAAGAAAGATTAACGTGAAATACTCTGCTTCGAAGATCACGCAGGCTGGTTATTTTACTAACCCAGTTTAGATTGTGACCCATCTGTAAATGGACAAGATCTCACTTCACAACTAGCTTTTGTAAAATCAAACTGGAAGAAACAACAGAATGAACAGAGCCTTCTTAAAGGAAGTTGATATTCGGAATCTGTATCTCTGAATATATAGCTTTTCTCTTAATTTTCATTCCTGGCTGAAATCTATGCATGTCAGCATATTCCTGTCGCGAGTGAGTGGTTTAGAGGCCGCTTAAAGAA
>NW_009230373.1:0-285 GCF_000690835.1 Fulmarus glacialis
CAACACCGCGCTGGCACCGGAGCTCCGGTGCGGAGCCCAGCTCCGCGGGAGGGCTCGCCCTGTCCCCCCCGCTCGCTGACAGCTCCAGGGCAACCGCAGGCTCGCTCCCCCGGTCTGAGAAGCGGCCAGAGCAACACCGCGCTGGCACCGGAGCTCCGGTGCGGAGCCCAGCTCCGCGGGAGGGCTCGCCCTGTCCCCCCCGCTCGCTGACAGCTCCAGGGCAACCGCAGGCTCGCTCCCCCGGTCTGAGAAGCGGCCAGAGGGTGCTCCGTTTGTCTCTTTCTC
>NW_009230373.1:604-15875 GCF_000690835.1 Fulmarus glacialis
CTCTTTCACTGTCAATCCTTATCGGCAGAAAACTTAGCCCCTGGCTGCAGTGCGGCCAAAGAGAGCGGGGGTCCTGCGTTAAGCGAGGCTTTACCCCCCAGGAGCCAAGGCGGAGCATCGGCGAAAGGCCCGCGAGAGGCCGGACGCGGAGGAGGGCCTGGAGCCGCGGTGCCTGGCTGGCAGCGCAGGGCCGGGAGCACGCGTGGGGTAATCGCTTCCAGCAGAACACACAGATCGCTTCCCAGCCACGTATATAACTCAATTTTTTAATCATTTTGGCAGTTTCTTTGTGCTTTATACCCCCAAAAGACTGAAATGATCCAGCCAGCTTATTCCAAAGGAAAATGTCTGAATTTCAGCTCCTACGAGCTATTGTCTTGTAAAGGCAGGCAGCTTAGTATTTCATCTTTCTGACTAAAGCAGCTTTTAACAGGCTCGTTCTTGGCAGAAGGGTTTGGACTTAACCATGACTAAAATACAAAAAATTAACCATGACTAAAATACATCATGCGTCTTAACAGCATGCTTTGTGTGAACTGCCACCCTGCTTGGCAGGAGACGCAAAGAAATACTGGTCCAGGGGTGACTTGAACCCTCGCAGGGTGTCTTCTGAGGGGTCAGCGGGGAGGGGGGAAGAGGGCAGCGTCACTCTTCATGTGACATCTCCTTGCTGGACAGGGAAAATAGTTTATGGGGCTGTTACTTCACAGGACAAAAACAGTCACTCCACAAATTAATTACTCTTGTTCTAATCCTCTTCTCCGCCTGCACGCTGAGCACCCTGTCAGGCAAACCTTCCGTGGTCTGTTCTGGGCAGATGTGGATGGCAAATATGAATGTGACAACTTAGTGTCCCTCATTCGCCTTAAAAAAGCACAGCGACATCAGCAGTATTAAACATGCAGCAAGATCTCTGGGTAAAAGCTCAAAAGAAGGGTTTGCTAATAAACCTCCCCTGTCCATGCAGTTCAAGCTTTCCCCCTGCCTGACACCTGCTCCAGCTGAGCTGCTTGGGTTTAGAGCTTCATGATATTTTTAATAGCGTTGCTTGACCAAGTCCTCAGTCGAGGGGTGCTGCTTTGGCCCTGGGGCACCCCGCCGCAGCTCGGGTGATGGAGGTGCTGTGTTGGGGGCAGAGGGTTAGGCACCCACCCTCGGGGCCGGGAAACCCTCCCGCACCCCCTGCTCTGCAAAGGCTGGGCTGCCCCAGCCCGATGCTGCGGGGCACTGACCGCCCTCGCGTCCCGCCACACGCGCGCAACAGAAAGCAGCAGGTACGGAGAAGGTGGAGGATCAGGCATATGTCCATCCCTAATCACCATCTGCTTTAGGGTTTTGTTGCTCTTTTTCACGGTGCATGGTACCTCACTTTGGGAGTAGTGCCCCTGAGCCAGCAACTGACACCTTCTTCAAGCTAAGCAGATTCGTATTTTTCTGACAATATAGGAGCACTTGGGTCTTTTAGGAGGGTCCTTTTACCAGATGCTGGGAAAGAGAGGTCTTACTATAGGCATGAAGTGGACTTGGTCTGTGTAGAAAGGGCAAAATCTGTCCATAGATCAACTTAGTGAAGTACCACAGCGTATAAATAATTTATCTCTGCTTGATTCTGTTACCTTGGAGTCCTAAAAAGATGTAAGAGACCCCTTAGTTTCAAATGGAGTAGAAAGAGAGAGTAGAGAGTACTATTTCAAGGCTAAGTCCCATATACCTGTCCCTGGAAACCAGATCTGAAAAGGTCTCAGCTGGAGTATTAACCCTGAGATGTTCACTGGGCATGTTGGGCCAGTCTGGACCCATTGCTTGGCATCTCGGCAGGCCCTTCAAGAACATACGTGCTGGGAGTTTCTGTTATTTAGACTAGCACAATTTGCTGCCTCTACCAGTATCTGCCATCTCACCAGCTTGGCAGTAGCTTGGCAAGGGGGAGCTTTTGCTTTACAGCAACAGAGACCTTAAGCTAAGCTGGCAGCACCAACCCTGCTCAGTATTTGCTGGTATCAGTTCCCCGCGTGGCCACAGCGTGCTGGCCAGAGGGAGATGGTTTAGCAGCAGTGTGATGGGGTGGCTAGGGCAGGAGAAGGCAGTGGTCCCTCTGTGGCTGGGCTCGCCTGTGCTTATTGGCAGTGCTTGAGAATGTAGGGTCGTGATGCAGGACCCACGCAACTCAGCGGGGGCTTTTTCCATTGACATCAACAGATTTTTGAAGCAGGTCTTTAGACAGGGTCAGCAGGGAAAAAGCCAATTTACTTGTGGTGTCTTATGGCCCATCACATTAATCCTGCATATAAAAAAAAGATCACATTTGAGTAGTGGTTTCCTCCCCTTGTTTAAATAAATTCAACTGCTCAGCTTCCGAATTCCCCACCAGAGCTCCACATTGGCCGGCCCTGTTTGTGGAAAAGTCAGCAAGCACGTTTCAGCCAGCGTGGGGTATTAACGTAGGAAGCCAACGCTGGGTCGGTTCTCCTTGTTCCTCTTACTGGCTATAGAATTTCACAGCCTGGGATATTAGTAAATATTTATGTTTAATTACTTTCACTAAAGAAAAACAACCACAGCCAAGAAAACTACAGAGCAATTTAATGGGTTTTAACTTGCCACACTAAACCGCCTTCTTAAACATAATGAATTATATGAAGTCATCCAGTTTCAGACTCTCTCAGAGAGGTAATTTAATTCAAATAAGGTTGCATATTACTAGCTTCAGTGTCTGAAAACATTTATAGTGCCAATAACTGTTCCATTGCCTTGGGTTATTCTGCAGCCTGAAAGACAATAACAAGCTAAGCTTAGAAAAGTGTGCTGTGGTTTGGTGTAATTGATAGATGAAATTGCTAGGTTCCTCGCCTCAGGCGAGAAGCGCTGGGCGAGTGTGTTGGAGGCTCCTTTTATGTAAGACAGTCTGGGTTAAAACAAAAACAGGAGAGTAAATAAGGCATCAGCTGCTCAGCAGCAGCGTTTTTGAATCCTTTCCACAAGAAAACAGCCTACAAAAGAACTTTATGGGCTGCTTCCCTCTGGATCCTAGCTGCACTGCTGCCTTTCTTACGTATGGTGATTAGGTTCAGGAGTATATCCTTCGGTCCATTGTTGCGATATAATATAAAGACACTTCTGTCCTCTGGCACCACTGTGGAGCTCATATTCAGGGAGAAAATAAGGGTTGAGTTACCTACACAACTCTTTTTTCCCAGCAGGTAACTAATAGAAGGAACTAAAGAAAAATACCTGTGCTCTTCCATCCAGAGATCCCTGACTGCTGAACTATGTGTAGGACTAGGAACATCCATCAGGATATTTTTTTCCTCATGAGACAAACTGTTATCATTGGTTTGAGTTTGGCAGTTAAGAGCCAGAAGGTCTTGCCACATAGGCTGTAAAACTTTGTGAGTGTCCTTTAAATGATTGTCCTTTAAAGTAATTGCATACTTTAAAGCTCCTTATGGGGCTTAAGGGCTTTATTTGCCTAGAACAATTGCACACCTTGTGAAAAAAGCTGTAATCCAAATCCCGAGTTTGGTTCTGCCAACTTGCCAGATGTTGATTGCTAAACTCGTGAAGGCTGCTAGATGTTGAGTGCTAAGTATGTAGCCTGCATGTATGTCTATCAACATGTTAGACAGAAGATGCATAGGGAGAGCCCCTATATTCCTGATGTTTGTGCAAAGTTTGATACACAACTCACATTTTGCAACATGGCTCATCTATTATGAGCACATGTAATGAATGCAAAACTGAGGAAGATTACTATATTAGAAAGTGTTGCAAGTATAATAAACAGTTCATGCATAAACACAATGCCATCATACTTTAACTGTTCACCATGACTAGCTGTGAAGATAATACTTTGCCAACTTTTGAATAGGATTGTGAGCACAGACAGCATTTAGTGGAACTAGCTTTGATTTCACAGCTTATGGGGTCCCAGTGAAATTACAGTACAAGGTTATTTGACACTGTTTTCCAGTCATCTCCTAGTTCAGATACCTTTTCCCAATGTTCTCCTAAGAACACATTCATTCCCCTTGATACTCCAACCTTTGAGGAATTCCATGCATTTCAAGTCGACTGATTGAAGAGTGAACCACTGATCAGTACTTGTATGGGTAACTATCAGCTTTTGGATCGTTTAAAATCCTTGAAGATCGCTTCACAGAATGGCAAAGGGTTTCTTTTCAATAACAGACTTGTGGGATAGGGACTGTCCCCTTCCAGGAGTCACACAGTATCTGGCTGAATGGAACCGTAAGCTTGCAGGCTCTGCAGACTATGTGACTGTATTAATTTGGTCTGATTGCAAGCTCTTCACTTCCATTCACATCCAGCTAGTAGCTCTCACTGCTAATTAATTATGTGCTTTGAAGTTTTACTCTCATAATACAAAAGTCACCCTTGGGAGAACATTGCTGAACGTGCTCGATGAATGTACGATCTCTTCTTTAAAATAAGCCACATATAAAGTTGCTTAAGTGTTCTTACAGAAGACTTCTGATAGGATTAAAAGTGAACATCATAGAGCAATGGCAAAAAATATTCATTAGAAGGGATTACATGTAAACCTTTCAAGACAACCGATATTTTTTGCCTTTTAACTCAAACTTGAGTGAGCTGTTGAATGGAGCTCAGAGATTATTTCTTGTCAGGACCTATCAAAAAAACCTGAGATCACTAAGGCGTTTGAGCATGAAGTTTTCATTGCTCTCTATGCTGCAGTTTAACTATGTCTAAAAAACAGTATTCATTTCTAAGGGTACTTAGCCATCTTCTAGGAGAACTAATTTCATTTAAGCTTATGGTCAGTAATCAGTCTGGAAATGAAACCATTAATTTTAAGGCAGTAAGTGCATGTATACATTAAATTTTACTGCTTTGTCTGAATTTAAAAGGGCGAAAGTAGGGCAATTTCAGACGAGCGTAAAGTCGCAGGTGCCTGTACTTTACTGCTCACCTCTTAAGAAAGGAGAGCTCAGCATTTCAAACTTTTAGTCCTGCATATCACTGAAATAAATTTCAGTGCTGCATGTCACTGAAATAAAATGGAAAGATTTCAGGAAGATTTGGATCAAGCTTTTGGACTATATCATTTATGTGTGAGGATCCTCTCACCTGAAGATACATCACCTGTAAAGTGCACAACAGACCTGACGGTGTACTACCATTACAATCAGTAACGACACAGATTTCATGAGTCCTGAAACTTGCTACCCAAGCTTGATAAATGCAAAGATCAATTGAGCCAACTATAAATGCATTAAAGAAAGCATAATAATAAGAGCGCAACCAAAGCCAAGAATATTTCCGTTTTTTCAAAGGCTTCCAAACATTTTATATGCCGTAAGATCATATGCAGAGTCAAGGCATCGCATTTCAAGTTAAAGTCAGACATTCAGCTGTAACTTTGAATGTATGGGTTGGAATCAAACATAATATTTTCACATTACTCGAGTTTAGACTTTCTTTGTGTTTTTATGTTCCTGTTCAAAAGAAAGGAAATCCCTGATACCAAGACAAGTCATCTGTGTTCTGAGCCAATAAATCCTCGGGGAATTTGATGCAGGTAGATTGTAAGAGGCCCTTTTAGGAGTCTGAAAAGCAATGGGTGACATTAGACGGATCTTAATGAGAGTTGCAGGTGCTCAGCTTTTAGGACGACGTCGTTTCCCATGTGTTGGCACAATGACAAAGATGGAAGATTGAATGGTTCTTCTAATTCACAACTCAATAATAGACTCCTTAACTGGAAACGGCTGAAAA
Source organism: Fulmarus glacialis (assembly GCF_000690835.1). Lineage (NCBI taxonomy): Eukaryota > Metazoa > Chordata > Aves > Procellariiformes > Procellariidae > Fulmarus > Fulmarus glacialis. The sequence continues at coordinate 6,362 of NW_009230373.1, forward strand.
GATACCTTTGGAATGCTCTCAGTGCCCTGACACGTCCTAAACACCGCAGCCAAGTCTCAGCATCATTAAAATAATAGATGCAAATAAGAACCTGCTAGCCAGTAATCAACAACAGCTCCTTTCCCAACCCTTATCTTTTGGTGGCATGTTTAAGAGATGTTCTGTGGCTTTGTTGCCATCCTGACTGCAGGGAAAAAAACCCCAAACAACAAAACCCAAAAACAACCAGCAGTGCCAATGCATGCCCTTGTGTTTAATTTTAACAAGAAAAATTGCACAGGTGGAGACTGGAGAGGGAATCGTGCTTCTGGGAAAGCACGATTTTGGCAACATGTCCAGCCACGGGCCAGGCCGAAAACACCATCTAAAATCACCTAAACTTTCTTGTTTGTCTCTTGACCTCTGTTTGTAGTCACAGCTAAATGATTCAATACAAATTCCCTTGAATAAACATGCAAATAAGACCAAGTATTTACATTTCAAATGGATTGTCATTAAGGTTTCAAGCTGTCAATAGGACCAGCACAGGAAAATGTTATTATTAGACTTGAAAGTCTTCAAGGGAATGTGTGAGAAGAAAGGCTAATATCAGGGGACCAGTAATCTGTTCCTAGCTGGCTTTTAATTCCGCTTAGCAAACATGAATGATTTTGAGCGTTGAATGAAGCAGCAAGCTACAGAACCTGCACCATGCGTTTAAACTACAGCTGGCTGGAACACTATATGCCTGAAGGCAACATTTTTAAGTTCAAAGGTAAACATTTGGTTTTTTATAGAGAAAATTAGTTGTACAGCATATTTGAATTAGTATACTGCTACCCAGTCCAACTTCTAATTGAAATGTATTAAAAAAATAACCCTCCTTCCACTGACAGTATGCAGTTTCCTGGAGAGCCGCATGCTTGCTAGTAAGCATCAGTCCTCTGGGCCAGGTCTAGAAGACAGAGGTCAGAACTTCTATAACTTAATATTTTTCAAGGCACCCTAAAGACTTCCTCTTACCTACCCCATGTAAATTGTTTACAGCCTGCTCCAAAGAGGAACTCCCCTGCAGGACTTTGACCATGCCTGTAAACTGGTAAAAAACCTCTCCCTGGAAACTTCCCCCGGTGAACCTCGCCGTAATATTTTATTGTCTTCGATCCGAAGTGTATACACAGGGATCCTTTCTGGTAGAAATGCAGGCAATAAATAATGCTGAGCAAGGAGAAGTTTATACATTGAACCTTGCTAAGGAGCGATGGTGGCATTCTGTAGTTCTTCTTGCTGTCGGATTAAAGGGGTAAAGGGAGCTTTCTAATGCTGTTCCAAACACCAGCACGCACTGACCTGCAAAGCTGTCACGTAGCATTTGCATGCGATTTTGGACATTTTAGTATGGCTTGCTTAGATTTTATTTCTTAGAATTGTGGGGCTTTCTTTTTGTTAAAGTAAACTTTTAAAAAGTGAGGAAAACCTATGCTGCACAATGAGGTATTGAGAACCATGTGTTCCATGGTTCAGAAAGATATGTTATGATTCTTATCTTTGTGAGACTGTGAAAAAATAGTTCTTTGTCCTCAAACTCATTAAAAAGTTATTTAATAAAGAACTTGAAACCATTATCAATATTTACAAAAGAAATGCTTGAGAGCTGAGTTATGTGTTTTGAAATTCACAGAAGGCTCAGTGCATTGAAACAACAATATACGTGATAGGAAGTATAGCTGACATTTTCCAAATATAAAAACCAGATGATGGAAGGTTTAATTTCTATGAATTGGAGCAGTAGCTGAGAGCCTACTAATCTCTCAGGAATATTTTCAGCCCATTGGGGTGCTCAAAGAATATAAAATTCTCAGCATTTCTGGAAAAGCAGTCGAGATCAACGTGATTTTGCTAGACTCAAAGGTGGCTCCAGTCTTTGACTTAGATTTGAGGACTAAAACAATTTTTAAGTGTTTTTTTTCTTGAGTAACAGCATTTTAATTTTTTTTAATTCTCAGGATACATAGAGGCAAATTATCACGGAATATTTTACGAATAATAAAGGGCTTTTTAACACAAGTATACAGTTTTTCTACTTGCAAAACGGCGCTGCTGACTTTATTGGCTGGTATCTATTATGCTTTAGAGAAAGGTGGGAATAAAAAGCCCCCTGCAAAGTGTAACCACATTTGACTGAGGGTACATCCATAAGGCATCTGCAAAATCTTGTGAGAACACCACCTCCACAGAGAGATGTAGTCATTAACTGCCTCTCTAAGCACCTGAAATCTTCAGAACCTGAAAAATCCTCAGAAACCCTTCCGACCCAGAGGTGCCCAAACCCCGCTGGCAGGTCAGTCTCGGCCAGCCAAGGCTGCGGGGTGCTCCCGTCCCCGCGGGGCACGTGCAGAGCCGTGCAGGCGGGAGCAGATGGGGAGGGCCTGGCTCTGCAGCCATCCTGGGGGCTCAGCCGGCCTCGCAGAGCGCCGCTGGGTGTCTGTGAGTCAGGGCATTTACTTTCTTAAAGCCGACGTCAGCAGACTGGCCCTTAAATCCACCTTTTGTGATCTTAGAGTTAAACGTGCCCCAACTGCTGGAAGCCTGTGTGCTGCGTGTCTCTGCTTCTTCTGTTCATCATTTAACCAGGGACTGACTCTCAATTCTCTTACGCAGCAGCTGATAAAAACCACCAGAGCACAGAATAATTTCTGTAATAGTTTTTAATACACAGCCCAATTTGAGTAGTCATGACGGAGGGAATCCTATCTTGTGCTCTCCTGCCAGAGTACTCCAGCAAGAGGTGAGGGACGAGGGATGAACTCTGGTCAGGCAGCACAGGGACTCAGGTATGTCCGTCTCCTGGAAGGCAGGTGACACTCCTAACCACCAGGTTACACGACGAGGTAGCAGCACAGAGCCTCAGTCTCTGCCCTTTCACAGGAGCCACCTGCCCAGGGCTGCTTCAGGGTCTGAATCCCAAGTGCGGAGGCATCACCTTTCAGCCTTAAGCCAGGCACCTTGCCCTGTACTGCATTCTGTACTTGCTGATGAGCTTAAGCAGCTCTTTTCTCAGCCTGACAGTGTTCCTGACCCCCATTCGTAGGCTGTTCTCTCTCTTGGGATGCCCAGACTCTCCTGGTGGATAACGTGAAGATAAAAATCCTGTGAGTGACACGGCACCGTAAAGTTGGGTGTTGTAAAGCTGAGGTGCCTCTTGTACATCTGTAGCCACAAGAACCTTGGTCTAGTCTTGTTCATACCAATATCACTCAAAAATAAGAGATCAGTGCTGAAGCAGGTTAGGATCGGAATCAGGACCAAAAATACTAAGCACCATGTTAGGCAGTAATAACAACTACAGCCTGGGGCATGAGCCCTGCACGAGTACAGCGATGCCCTATTGACCATGTACTTACTATTACTGCAGGCCTATTTATGTCTGGAAAGTTCTCATCTGGAGTCCAACCACACACACAAATACGCAATTAGTGAAAGTAGTTATGTGAGATGTTCATCCACGTGATGCGTGAAAATCCTGAACTGTTTCCGAATGCAGATCCTGAAATGCTTTTAAACACTTGTGGAGTTTTTTTTATACATGATGCAGTGTTGATGCTGTGCTTTTTCACCATGAGTGTTACTTCACTGCTCATGCTGTCAGGGCTACATATTTGCCACGCTATAGCAACAATTGATTAAAAAATATTCAGGCAAAAGACAAAAATATCACAGATTTTATTTTTCATTTTTAATTACATTCCAGGGACTTTAAATCTATACCTTAGCAGGCTTGAAAATGGTCTAACTGGAATGAAGAGATGGCAACAGGGTCACAGAATAGACGCAGCGACCAGTATCACTGCGGAAAGTGGGACATTGACCACCGAGTGCATTAGTTTTCCCAGAAGTTTCCGACTCGGTAAGTATTCAATCAATATGCTAAAGCTGAGCTTTAAAAGCAGTAGTTGGATGAGGTCTAATCCATACATCTGGAAACAGCCTGTGTATCACAGAGAATACGTGCAGAGGGGGCTGCTCTTGTATTTGTCCCATGTGTTTGCTTTTATTTGATTTTGTATTTGGGTGGGAAAGGCAAAGAGGAAATTCTCTGACATTTTCACATGCCTTTTTTTTTAAGTGACTCTGAGAAACAATTCAAACATCTTGTCTATTCAAACGAGAGACTGTAAAGCGACCTGACATCTTTCCCAGACGCAGTCTTGGGTACTCTCATAGAAAGTACCACATTGCCATCCCTAAGAACCCCACTGCTGCGATTACCCTACCAGCACCCTTGGAGGTAGATACCAAAGGCACAGGAATAAACTACAGATCCAGGTCTCCCTCTTTGCCACGTCTTTGTGAACTGGTAGATAGCAAGAAATTGTCTTCCGAGTACAAAATACTCTGCTCCTGATCCTTTCCATTACTCTATGCTGCTGGAACAACTAAGATCAGGCAACCTCCTTCTGTACCTCTCCAGCCTGGCCCTTGTATTTCTGTCCTGATTTTAATCCAAAATTGTTTAAGCTTTCTAAAAAACTACTACTGCTGCAAAGGATTTTATGGCCTGGCAAAATATTCGCATCAGTATTTTCTACAATCACATATAAAAGCTCACAGCTTCTAAAGCTCTTCAAGACTATGGAAACAGAGGAATTCAAATAAAAACATTGGTGGTGATTAATTATGCCTGGATTAACAAAATGCCAGCCTTTGCTAATTGTTCTGGGAGTCAGGAGGAAAGGAATCAGCATTGCCCTGCTGGAAGTGGCTCGGTCGCTGCAGCCCTCAAACGCCCGGAGGAGGAGAAGGAGGCCAGGGTTGAGAAAGTGCCATTTTCTCTGCTGGCAGGAGGAAGGAGCAGAAGCGATGACCGGAGGGGCTTGCTGCAGGGAGGGAAAAGGGGGTGTGCTGGGAGAAGCAGGCTCAGCGGTGAAGATGGGAAAGACGACCACAAGAGGAGCCTGGAGAGATGAGCGCTAAAGACACAGCGGAGGCAGCCGTACCTCCCACCAAAAAAAAAAGAGGGCAGCCACTTCCAGAGAAACACCCGGGCTCTGCCGCTGCATTTTGAAGTCAAATACTTGAGTTTTAGTCTTTCTTGCTTTAACGCTGCAGCTGCCTGGAGCTGCCATGGGTTGTCCCAGACTCTGGCCTATCCTGATTCCTCAGAACAAGCTCACAAAGCTTTTCTTTGAATGGTACTTACGGAGAAAAGTAATGGTGGTAAAGGTAAAATGTACCAATTTTAAACCATCAATCCCAAGCCATTCAGTGACCTCCACGTTTGCATGACTGCGCACTATGCTCATGTAGTATCATACTTACTGCAAACGTTACCGTGATGTTGCCTGAACATTTTGCTTCCCATAATAACTCAGTGAACCATGGCCAGAGAGAATCGCGCCTCAGGCTCAGCACCAATTACAGCATGCACCCCTGGCCTGCAAAATCGCTCCTTTCCGACCTGATCCTTGGCAGAGCCCCTGGTTACACGTGGTGGGTGGTTAGACCCCGTGCTGCTCAAGCTGTACCTTCGCTTCTGAGCAGATTCTCATTTGACGTCAATTCATAAAGCTCCACAAACAAAGCCTATTCACACCTGGAGCCCATCCCCCTGCATTAAAGTACTAGGTTATTGTTTATTAGGCTGAATGGATATTATGTGCATGTGTGTATGGTTGTTCATTTCAGATTATGAAAAAAAAGAAGTAAGAGTTAGAATCCAAAGACTGCCCACAAGCCATGAAGAACTTGGATTGAACTACAAACGCAGGGACAGGGCGAGGCGCTGTGATTCACTGAGAGGAGGGAGCCCTGGGTTGTCTCCTGGGTGCTGCAGGATCGAAGAGAAGTCACTTCCCAGGTGCATGTGGACTTCCCACTTCCCACCCGGGGTGTGACTCCTTCCAGTTCCCTTTGGGAAGAGAGCCCTCTGCGAGCAGCACTGGCACCCCATCTACTACTCTGGGGGTCCTGACGCTGGGGACACAGGGCATTTCTAATGTAATATAAATCATCAGATGAAAGAGGGGATTTAAAAACAATTTCTTTTGTGGCTGGTACTTCAAAATACTTTACAAGTCATATCAAGAGGATTTTTAAAAATCTTTCTTTATGAGTTGCTTTCTTTTCCAGAATAGTATCCTTGGAAATGACCCACTGGGTAAAAACAAAACAATAATAAATCCCTGTGAAAAACAGCCGTTTGAATTTCCATGAATGTCATTACTTTCAAAAGCCATGGGAGCCTGTGCTGTGTTTGGGTGGCATTGTGGAGAAGACAGAACAGTTGGAACAGAGGACTGGCAGCAATGAGATTACACAAAGATACCATCAGATGTCCTCCACACTGCTGGTAAATACATTTGTCCACATGTCAGGCTCAAATAAAGAGCTTGCAGTGTGAATTCAGGCCTGCGCCAGGTCATGATGCTGCAGTTCACATCAACAAGGTCTAGCAAGACACAGCCACACCGCCAGTGAAATCAGTGGGAAGAAAAAGCCACAGAGTAAACAACTCACCTTAAAACGACTCACCCAAACACTCAGTGGCAGTAAGTTCAGGCAGCTGCCGGTGCCTTTACCCTGTTACACACTAGATGATGTGACTACTATTTGCATATAGATATTTGCACCCCAGCTGTGCTGGGGGTGTTTTTCCAGGTGCCAGGCAGCACCCAGGAGCTTATGTTCTTAGACTAAGCGGACTTGAGGCTTGCTGCCACGTCACTCTCATCAGACCAAACACGTAATTTTTGAAATGCCTGTGAGAGGTGACCTAGAGCCTTTGGCATGTCCTCAGGGAAGAATCAGCCATGGGAACTCACAGCAGCTTTTTTAAACAATTTCTGGAGAAGTTCGCGGGGCTATTATTCACAGACTGGTAGAGGGGCCTGCCATATGGGAGTTCCGTGTTTCCTCCTGGCATAACAAACTAGGGGAGCTGGGCAGCAACCAGGAGGAGTGAAAAAGGACTTGAGATGCTTGGAAACATCTGCCTGTCCTCAGCTTACCTATCCTCACCTTCGTAGAGACATGGGACAGGCCCTGTCCCTTTGCCAGTCCCAGCGTGCCAGGAGGAGCGGGAGTGCTGCTGTAGGTTTTGAAGGCACTTTCCAAGCTGCCCTCTTCTTCTGCACATGGTCCTGCCATTTTATTAAATTCTTCTGAAGTTGCTCCTGACCTAAGCTAAGTACTTTTCTATTGACATCAACTTTTGCCACTTCACTATTCACCCCCAGGTTATTAATACAGCATTAAACAATATTGGTCTGAGTCCTGCTCTCTAGGGCATCTCGTTATTAATCTAGCCATTTATTCCACACCCATTTATAACCAGATTTTAATCCATGACAGGACTTTACCTCTCACTTTGTGGTTACCAAGTTTCCTTAACAGTTTCTTGTATGGGTGTTTATCAAAAGGCTTTTGAATGTCCAAATAAATTATATCCTCTGGTTGTTCTTTACCCACTATTTTATTAACTCTTAAAAGTGTAAAAGGTCTGACTGGCAAGATTTATTCTTATAGCGGCTATGTTACTTTTTGCCTTTGCTTGAGACTTGATCTTTCCCTGCAGATTGTAAAATATTTAGAGCAGCGACTCTCTGAATCTTGTGGCTTGAAGCAGCACCAGATATGTTGTCAATGTTTAATTAAAAATAAAAGCGAATGTAATAAACCGCTGACTTTCTCAACTACTTCCTTATAATGAAGTTAAGCTAATAATGTAAAATTTCCATGAGCTCGCCTGTCTGTGTAAATATTTACAGGGTCTTTATCGCTGCAGTACCAGATTTCCACATGCACTAATGGAGTTATCCTTGTAACACCTCTCTGATACAGGGAAGCTTTAATCCCAACTGCCTGAAGAATCAGGGCACACTGACATCTGGCACATAAAAACCAAAATGCTGTGCTCTGAGAATACAGGTTAGGAGATAAAACACCTTCTCCCACTTACAGATGCTGTATTCACAAAAAATGCAAGAATCAACACAATTCACAAATGTAATCAATGTGCCCCAGTGTCTCTTCCCAAGCTCTCTAAACCCCAGGTTCATTTTTCCCTTTGGAAAAATGCATAGCACCGCAGGTAGGGTCCAAGCTTTTCCTTTTTTGCAGACTGTCTGTGCTTGCAGGTTTTTGCTGGCTCTGCTAGTGACCATTTATTTTGGACTCACACCACACATCCAGTGTTTCATTATGCATTTTTGCTCCAGCCAGAACTAACACAATTGGCTGCATCTCAGCTTGCTTCAAATATACAAGGGAGTGGGTTTCCTGAGAGAAAAGGAAGAAACAACATCAAAAAAAAGAGATCTTGTTTAAAGTAGAAAGCACTACAAAGATTTGCCATGTAAGAAAACTTAGAAAAGGCTACAAAATATACATGTGCAAAGGCCCACCTCCGGCCCCACATCCCTGAGGAAAGAGAGGCTTTCCACCCTGCCCTGAAAACTGACAAGACCTTGGCAAAGCAGGGAATGACGGAGAGGTTGGACATGGAGGAGCCCTCAGTGAAAAAGCATGCAGGACATGGACTTGCATTTTCAAGGGACTTCTGGCCTCATGGCTGAGCCTGGGCTTTCCAAAAAAAAAGCTCTCCTTCCACTTAAGCAGCCAGAACAGGTGGCCAAGAATTCGAAAGGTTATGAAGTCCTTTCAAAAAAATTAACTCCTAAGTGTCAAAGGGGAGTGATGTGAGCGCAGAACACTTCTGGAAGAACAAACTTCCCCAGCAGAAGCTCTGAAGGATTCCAGCTCCCACAAACATGTTTCCAGTTGTGGTTTTAAAGTGAGATCTTGAAGCCACCCACACTTGAAAATGTGGGACTTCTTCTTTGGGGGCTGGAGTCAAAATCCCTTGCGACCAACAGTGGCCTGGGAGCACAGAGGGGGAAAAGGAACACGGGCGCTTGAGATTGCTCCTGGCCGGGTTTGGATGCAGACTCCCAAACCTCTCTTTCGCGTCGCCCACTCCTGAAGCACAAGCTTTGCCTCCAGGACGGCCATGGCTCCTGCAGCAACAAAATGATTTCCCCAAGGAGCAGTCAATATATTGCCACGATCTTAATCTTATTTAGCGTGGTAGCATGGTTTTAATTTTTCCGTGTTTGATCCCTCAGCTTTAGGAATATTGATAGAAATAGGGGCTGTGAAGATCAAATAAAGAGCAGCCTGTTGCGTATGAAAAAATACCTTTCAGTCCTCACTCTCTCCGCGGTGATTCAGCTTTTCCAACCGCGCTGCCGAGATAAAAGGCTCGCATGTGAGCAGAAGTGTTAGCAAGGTCTGTAATGCTTTCAGCGCACCGTCTTGCAAAAGAGCCTTGGCTGCGGGAGCAGATCCCGTCTACTCCTGAATCTCCTCCAGCGGCGGGGAGGCCGGGGGTGCGGGTGGGGATGCAGAAAAGGCTTTTGCTCCGGCACGGGCTGTTTGCCGTTCGCCGCAGCTCGCTGTTGACTTTACTCGGTAGCTGTGTTTACGCACCCGTGTTGGTTTTCCTGGCAGCGCGGTTTGAAGAGGCTGGCAGCCCCTC
>NW_009230374.1:0-378 GCF_000690835.1 Fulmarus glacialis
GGGCCCTGCCTGTGGCTCCGGCTGGGACTTGGACCTGTGCTAGCCCCAGGGTGAAGCTGCCGAGCAGCGGGGGGACTGTCCTGCCTTCACCACCCCTCTCCCCCACGCAGGAGCCGCATTCTGGTGCCTGCTGGACATCGTGCCCATCAAGAACGAGAAGGGGGAGGTGGTGCTTTTCCTCTTCTCCTTCAAGGACATCACAGACAGCCGGGGCAGGAGCCACCCAGGTGACAAGAAGGAGGGTGAGCCCTGGCTGTGGGATGGGGACGGGATTTGGGGAGCGGTGTGCACAGTGGGCACGTGGCAAAGGGGCTCCCAGTTCCCTGCTGGGTCCTGCCCGCCTTTGTGCTCCTGTGCAAGGAGGGGTCCCCAAAGCAG
>NW_009230374.1:432-1588 GCF_000690835.1 Fulmarus glacialis
TGGCGTGTCTGGAGAAGCAGAGAAGCAAGAAGCCCGGGAGCTCGCACCTGCAGGCAGCGCGGAGGCAGGGCCGGACAGTGCTGCACCGGCTCAGCAGCCAGTTTGCCCGGAGGGACCGCAGCGAGATGAAAATCAACCGTGTAAGGACCTGGGGGAGCCCTCGACTTCACCTGGAGCCTCCCGGGCTGGGGCTGCAGGCGGCTCTCCCGGGACCAGCCCCGCAGCAGATCCCGGTCTCGCTGGGATGCTGTTCCCATGCATGCACCTCACTGGCCTCTCCAAGCACTGAAATGCCCTCCACCCCCGGCACCCACACCGTGGTCCAGGCTGCAAATGTGGTTCGTTTGCAGCAGCAGAGAGACCAGAGGGTGCCTGGAGCTTGCCATGGGGAGAGCAGATCTTCTGGCAGCTCTTGCAGGGTTGTGTCTCTCTTCACACGTTAGCTGGGGAAAACCCAGCCGCTCGCCGCTCGCGGCCCAGCCGTGCTGGCCCCGGGGAGCGCCGTTACCAGGCTGCGGCAGCCGTGAGCACACAAGCAGTGGGGTTTCCAGCAGCAGCAGGGACTAGTGCTGTCTCTGTGCCAGCCCATTTGTGTGGCTGCGGTGCCCCAGCACAGGGTCCCCAGGCACAGCCGCAGCGGTGGGCAGGGCAGGGGTCTGTCACCGGCCGAGAGTGGCCGGGGGCCCAGAGCTGGCAGGCAGGCAGCTTGGATCATGGGGGCTTGGAGGAGACGGGCCCAGCTCTCCCTTCGCCCAGGCTGGGCTCTCGCTGTCCCCCAGCAGTGCCGTGTCCCTGCAGAGGGTGAGGGTGGCTCTGCCCCAGCACACGAATTGGCACCTGGGAGGGTTCTGGGCAGCAGCTGGCAGTGCCAGTGGATTACTGTTAATAGCATTAGCATAGCGTTGATTTATGTGCTGTAATCGGGCATTCTGTGCCCGTCTCTGAGGGTGACCTCAGCACAGCCCATGTGTCCTGTTGGAAATGTGTATCCATCACCCCAGGCCGGCGGGACTCAGGAGGAGGGGGGGCTGCGGTGGCCTCTACCACCCCTGTGCCATCCATGTGCCACCCTGCCGCTTGCTCCCCCAGAACGTGTTTGAGAACAAGCCGTCCATCCCCGAGTACAAAGTGGCCTCGGTGCAGAAGTCCCGCTTCA
>NW_009230374.1:1672-1942 GCF_000690835.1 Fulmarus glacialis
CCTGCTTCCCGGGCACAGAGCTCAGCCTCTCGGCCGCCCGCAGCACCATCGTCAGTGACATCGCTGTGGAGATGCTCTTCATCCTGGGTAGGTCCACGCCCGGGGCCGAGCACCCACGTGGCATGGGGGACACGGCTGGGTGAGGCAGGGATGTGGCCAGAGGAGCGGACCTGAGGGGTGATGGAGAGGGGAGCTGGCATCGCTTTGCCCCCACTGCTGGTGCCGAGCACCCCGGGAGTGGGACCCGGGTCGGCTGCGGACCCCGGCCCA
>NW_009230375.1:0-1330 GCF_000690835.1 Fulmarus glacialis
TGGTCAGGGTGTGGAGTGAGGTTCCAGCAGATGAGGTTTCACAGTTGCAAGGTTCTCCATCACTTCCCTGTGGCTCTCCATCACACCCCGTGGCTCTCCATCACTTCCTCATGGTCCATCACTTCCCCTGGCTCTCCATTGCTCTCCATCACGTCCCCTGGCTCTCCATCATTCTACCTTGCCTCTCCTCGCTGTATTTTTCACGTCCTGCTCCTCTTCTCCTTTACCACACCCCACTCACGAACATGCACAGCCCCACCAGCCCACTTGTGTGCTCCAGCCAGGCCCCAGGAGGGTTTGTGGGGCTCCCAGGCCACCTCCTCGCGCTTTGCTCATGGCCCTATTTCGGGTGGTGGTTTCTCTTGCTCCAGGCTTGCAGCCTCCTACGGGTGCCACCTCCAGCCCTAACCTGCCCCTGTGCTGGGCAGCCACGCTGCAGCGAGGCCCCGTGCCTCCTTGCCCCAGCCCCAGCACCTCTGTACTCTCCAGACCCGATTCAGTTTTGGCTCACACGGCCTCATGGTGACCATGGCCGGACACGGAGGTCATCAGCATTTCCGTGGGTCCACGGCCCATTGCAATGGAAACGTGTAGGAATTGCATAGGATCTGCAACAGCGTTGCTGGGCCGAGCTGGAGCGGGGAGCTACAGTCAAGCAGTTACGAAATGCTGAGTTTTAGCCTGTTTTTACCAGGTTGCTCGTTTGTACGTCCCAGGCCCGCAGGAGCCGGGGCTCTGGAGGAGCTCCCATCACCCGCAGCTCTGAGCCGCAGGAGCCAGTAGCGGGACGGGGCCTCGCATAAAGCTGGACTCAGAAAAATGCCAAGTTTTTGGTCTGTTCAGTGCAGGTTGTGGTTTTGTGTCCAGCTGGCACTGCTTGGACAATATGCAAGGAGCTGCGCGATGAAGGCTGCTCGTCAGTAGGTAAAACGAAGGCTTGATGCCTCTGAGGTGTACAGAGGGTCGGATCCTGGAGCGAGGGCACCTCTGTGGGCTGGTCCAGCAGAAGCGAGCGCTGAGCATCCTCCGGGCTGAAGCCCCGAGGGAGTCGCTCTGCAGGAGGGGACACTCCTCTGCTGCTGGTGGGGAGATGGCTCCTGACCCACCAAACTCGCAGGGACTGACTTGTGCCTCATTTGCAGGAGAAGGGGAGGCTCAAGTGACATTCCCGTCAGCCTGGGAGACACAGCAGTGCGGGGTGGCCGGGTCTGGGTGTCCCCAAATCCAGGGTGCTGGTGTCCTGCTTTGCTGGTGCAAAACCAGCCTCATTTCTGCAGTGAGCAGCAGGCTTTGCCTGACAGATGCAACCCAAGGAGCTGAACAAGCTCTT
>NW_009230375.1:1639-1848 GCF_000690835.1 Fulmarus glacialis
GGGCCCCCCGGCGCGGGGGAGCGGCGCGCGGGGCCGGGCTGCCGAGCCTGGGGCCTTGCAAGGGGGGGAGAGAAAAATAAGAAGAATAAAAAAGCAAGACGGGACTCCCAGACCAGAGCAAGAGGAAACTCAGAGTGTTGGCAGAAGGAGGGGAGTCCTCATAAATAAAATGGGTGAAAAAGTTATCCAAATAGAGGCGAGGAAGGGCT
>NW_009230376.1:0-269 GCF_000690835.1 Fulmarus glacialis
GGGAGGGTGGGGGGAAGGTGTTTTAAGATCTAGTTTTTATTTCTCGTTATCCTACTCTGAATTGATTGGTAATAAATTAAATTAATTTCCCCCAATTCGAGTCTGTTTTGCCCGTGACAGTAATTGGTGAGTGCTCTCCTTTGTCCGTGTCCGTACCTCGACCCACGAGCCTGTCCAACTGAGGAGGGTAGTGATAGAGTGTTATATTTTCTCTCCTCTGTCCAGCCAGGGACAACCCACCACAGGACTACACCAGGCAGACGTGTCAG
>NW_009230376.1:300-4051 GCF_000690835.1 Fulmarus glacialis
CTAGAAGGGAAGCACTGGGGGGGATCGTCTTCAATTTGGGGCTTTCTCTCTGGGACTTCAGTTTAGTCCAAGTGAAGCCTTCTGGGAGCATGTCTCACTCCTCAGCCTTATCTAAGAAAGAGCTGGCTCTCAGGTGACTGGTGGCCTGTCCACACTGGGCAATGGAGACCCCCATGTTGCTGGAGCCCCATAAGTGTTAGGTATCCCAGAGCACCTTCTGAGATAGCCCACAGCTGCACAAGTGGCACAACCAGGCTCGCACGGGGCTGTATCTAAGTGAGCAAGCTCTCCTGCTTGGCTACGGTTCACTTTGAATGGAGTTACTCTGCTTCCAGCCCTGGGATGACTCTCGTGCAACCTGCTCTGGGACCTTTGCTCTGGGACCTATTTTGGGGATAAATATATGAATACACACCACTGGTCTGTCTCCCAAGGGGGTATAGATATGCCAGAGTGACAAGAAGGAGTAATGGCTTGGCACTTGGAGTTTCAAGATGTAGGCTCTGCTTCTAGCCTTACTACTGACTGCTCGCATAGCTATGGACAAGTCACATCTGCTCTCTGTGCCTGGGTTTCCGCTCTCCCCATCCTCCATTAGTCTGTGAACATGGACCTCCTGCTTCTGCAGGATCATACAAAAACAGGATGAATACTGCCTTATTCTCAGGTGTTTTCTGTAATCCAAACAACTAATCAGAAACTGTTCAAATATCTGTAGATATCACCCCGAGTCTGTCATACCTTCAGAGAGGCTGCAGTGAAGTTTACCAACAGTGAACCAGATTTTTGTTCCCCTCATTTCTGTGAAGGGAGCCTTCGCCATAGTCCAAATATCATGGGTCTTCTACGGTGTTCTCAGCTCTAGACCATACAAGTGCCTTACAGAAAAGAAAATATGACAACTTGCAGAGTTATGCCTAAGCACTTCAGTACTGCTAAGGAGCTGAACCATTTGGAGTTTGTAATCAGCTTAACCTGGTAACGGTTTTATGAGTCTTCTCATGTCAGAGCTATTCTCGCAGTCCCCTCTTCCCTTTCCTCCCCCACACACATATTCATGTAAAGAAAGAGAGGGAGCTGCTCGGTGCCTCTCACGGTCCTCTGTGACCTATTGCATGATAGTTACTCACATATTCAAGATCTTATTAAAATATCCATCAAAGTATTGGGTGAATGTTTTAACTCCAAACTGCTCCTGAGAAATGAAAGCTTGAGACAATGGAGCTTCTACTAAAAGGGAAGAATGGCACTGGAGCACTTCTGAAAATATGTCCTGAGGTCACACTTTTGAGCTAGTTTTGGAGAACTGTGTGTAGAGGACGGTCCAATAGGGAATTTTCAGTCTCCAAAGTAAAAAGTAGTGAATACAGTCAAGATTTAATGACTTCAGGACTTTGGTAAGGACCAGGCTAAGTACCACTTGAAAAGCAATAAATAAAGTATAGGAATTAGCTGCAGGAAAATGCACAGTAAAATATAGGAGGAAGAAAAACATTAAGTGCTTCATGGCCTTGAGGAATGGACACCTGCAAAGGAATCTGGTCCATATTCAAGGATACCTTGTAAAGACAAATATTTGCCTACAATATACACATTTATATGCAGACACAGGATTATGTGCACATACAGACTATTTCTTTACTTGCAAGGAGCTGAAATTTGATATAAAGTCAGAATGTCAATGAAGAGAGTAAGAAAACCTTGTAAAGGCAGTTAACGGAAAATGTCTATGTTGGAATAATGTCATTGGTCCCTGCAGAGTATTACAGGTTAGGGCAAAATGTTAGATAGTGACAAAGGAGGAGAAGGAATACATGGGAATTTTCCCCTTTTTCTTAAGAACAGCAAGTCTCAGCCCAGGCAGGACCAGGGGAGGCTGGTGCAAGGAGTTCTTGCCTCTTCTTGCAAACAGGGACCAAACTAAGAGTCAGAAATTTTAAAGGACTACTTTCTTTCCTCCTGCATTCAAAGGAGAGCATGTGGGGATCTCATGCAGGTCAATGGGAATTGCACAGCAGCGCCAGGGGTGTTGCAGAAGCTCAGACTGTGACCCTGTATCTTTGAGGATGTCCTGTAAAATAGCAGTTCTCACTCTCTATGCCAGCCCCTTTGGAGCATTTCTTCCAGTATATTACATCACCAATCTCTACCTCAGTTAGGCTGTTGGATATTTATTGCTATTTTCCTTCTTCAAGCCTGAAGGATCTGGCTTTCTTCCACTGAAGTTTAGATACAGTCACTGACTTCAGCTGAATCAGAAACAAGTCACATACCTAAACTTCCCAAATAAATGTGCACGTTCACAAACTACAAGCAGAAAAAATACCTTAGGGGATTGTAAGTGAAGGTCCTCAGAAGAAATGGAGGATGGCTTACATTCAGAGATGACCTCAGTGAGTCTGTGTCTGCCCGGGTATGCAACATGTCAGTAGCATATATTCAAGACAGATGAAGAGCTTAGGAAGTACAGCAACATGGATTCAGATGTGTCAGCTAGTATGCATAAAAACAGCTGCTTAAAAATAATGTTTAGGGTTTGCCTTTATGCAATGACAGGAAAGGAATTCAGTGTCTAGGTTGCCTGAGCATTTAGCCACATGTGTTATTTTACTCCAAAGCACACTGTGCTCTGATCCTTAATTCTTATGATGCCTTCCTGAACTACAAAAAACATCCATACAGATTTCTCCACACTACCTACCAATAACAAATGGATTTGTTGAGCTAACGACCCTGCCATTTGGGCTGGCCTGCATATAACATCCAAAAAAGCCCTCAGGACAAATCCAACAGGCGAACTGAAACTCTAGCATGAAAAATACTTGTGTTATTTTTAATATTACCCAGTCCTTCCAGCCACACAATACTGATGACTCGATCCGAAGTGGTATGAGTCAGTCAAACACAACCCTCAATAACCATCACACCAATCTGCAATCCAGGGAGTGCGATTTAGACAGTTGCTACTGCCTGGACTACAAGCTCTTGGGGATGCATCTTCTGCTGGGGTTTGTGAGAGACTGAACATACTGTCAGCAGTTAAATAATATATCCGTATCATCACCGTATAAATAATACAGCCAAAAATCTGTTCACATGGAGTCTGTTGCTTTAATTGTCACTTGGATGCTCCTAACCACTTTCTCTCCAGCTGAGAATAAAGCTGAACCTTCCTCACAGCTCTGTGCCTCCATTTCCCTCCCTTACTTTGAGTGTGCATATACTTGGACTGCAAGCTCAGTAGAGGAGAGACTGGCTCTGATGTTTGGTGCTTCCAAGAGTGGGCCTTTCTCAGGTGGGATCCTGTTAAATCCATTAATAAACCAGTTCCTGCTCAAAAT
The DNA here is from genome assembly GCF_000690835.1 of Fulmarus glacialis. Classification (NCBI taxonomy): domain Eukaryota; kingdom Metazoa; phylum Chordata; class Aves; order Procellariiformes; family Procellariidae; genus Fulmarus; species Fulmarus glacialis. Next base: position 3,642 of record NW_009230376.1, read on the forward strand.
GCAGTTGGGAGACAGTGACTTTCTGGAAGCTAAAGAGGACCTTTGAAGGTTAGCTACAGTGCAGCTACTAGAAAGCGATGTGAACCAACAGAAAATAGACTGGGGGACAACTCATTTTGAGTGCATTCAAAATTTACCCATAGGGATGGAAACTGGTCTCAGCTGGATTGTTAAATTGCTAGCTAAGAAAAAAAAAAACCATATACATTTATTGTAGTTCACGTCAAGACTGGAAGTTACAGGTGTTGTGATCTTTCTACTTTCATAAGCTGGTTCAATATTTAGGAAAAAAATGCTACCAGCATATGCTAAGTCAATCGACTAAAAATCAACTCTTTTCTATGTAACATCACAGGCTGGAATGGAGGAGCTTGCTGCAGTATTCCAGACTAAACGGCTACTTTTGTCTC
>NW_009230376.1:4067-15165 GCF_000690835.1 Fulmarus glacialis
CTTGCTTAAGAAAACAGTAAAAAGAAAGGAAGAGGGGAAAAAAGAACTACATGAAAGAAAAAAAGTAGATAAATGGAAAAGGAAATCTTAACAAGTTTCTTTTTTCCTTTTCTTATTTTTTTGGAGACTGCTGTATTAAATTAAAGTCATACATAGGTTTCAAAGAAAATCGTATGTCGGTGGAATGGTGAGCCCACCTGACAACGCATGCTAACAGAATTGTAAATGTAAAGGGTAATGCTTGTCACTTCCTGACAGCTCTAAATGGCCTTTTAGTTCAGTACGCAGAGCTGTCATAAAAAAACATAAAAATGCATATGCAGACAGCTGAAACTGCAATGCACATCATTATCTGCAAATGGTATAAGTATCCTGAACAAAGGGCCTTCCAGTTTAAGGACAAGCATAAGACATTTTTCTGCCTCTAGCCTTAAAACAAAGTGCTGTCAAGAAAACAAGATTCTCAGTGCCAGAACTGAGGATTTTCTGTCAATCAGCAAGGTGCTACATTTGTACATATTTTTCTGACCCCAAATATGAGAAGAGCATCCTTAACAGATGTGTATTTAACTTCCGGCAGATACATCTGTTTCTTCTGGGTTTTTTATTTTTTGTATCTTTTTTTTTTTCTCCCCCTCAAACACACTGCAGAGTAGAACAGTTTTGTTGTGTACTTATTAGTTCCTTCTATCCTGGCTTTTCCTCCTTACTTGTTTAAAGTATCCATGTGGTGGCTTCACCATTATTGTGCCAAGATATTGGGGAACTTTAGGGACCGGTGTTAACCCGATATGGGAACCATGCAAAAAAGGTGAACTCTAATCTGTTGATGTTCATGACTACTGTGCTAGTCTGTTTGGTTGTGGTTTAAAAATATTCAAAGTTGCAAGTTCCTTTCCAGTGCAGTTTTAAAACACACAGAAAAGTAATGAGACCTTAGCAAAGGCATTAACATACCCAAGCAGTGTTAAGAATAAACCTGTCCCCTGCACAACTCCACAAAGTGTTAGTGAACATAATAACCATGGTGTGCAGTGTGTGTGCAGTGGCCGCTCTCTGACCGCTTGACTCTGATTTAGGCAGTCCACAGCACTCCTCTATTACCATATGCGCTGATATTTCTACTCATGACATCTCTCCAGATAAAGGCTGGGGGACCGTAGGCTGCCTGATATGATTTAAGGATCAGGAAGGAAAGGAACCTAGGGTCCACGGTGAACACTCTGCTTTGAGGGCAAAATGGCACAAACAAGAACTTCCATCCCAAGCATTAGAGTTCACCTCATGAATGCATAAAAGAGCAGTAAGACAACAGTTGGGTTTCTTTCCTTTTTTTCTTCCCAAACCTTTAATCCAAATCTCATCTACACTGACCGCACTCACAATTATCCACTGCACCGCGCAGGCCCATGACTTAGACCTTCAATAATAGCTAAACCATCCCCTCCCAGCAAATAACCTGCACAAACATTCATTCACCAACACAATCAATAGATCAAGGGTGGAACATGGATGAGCAGCAAGTACTTGAAGAACAAACCCCGATTTTCCTAGTTGCTAGACATCCAAAGGTGTCTCTCTAAACTCTCACCTTGGCCCCAGTTTCAGTTACACTACCGTATAGATATCTCCATACTCATTAAATTGCATAAACCCCCTTTTTCTGCAGATTCGTGTCTCCTCCAGATTTTCAACATTTACTTGCATTGCTTTTCATGCTACTCTCCCAGTCCTGGGTTCAGGCAGCACTTCAGGATCTGTGTATGCAGCAAACAATGACTATTCTAAGCCCTGAACACAACTTACGGCACAGGACCTGGTGTGCACAAGAGATCTTTGATATATTTTCCCAGTATCTTGAATTATCCACCAAATGCCTCATTCCAATACTCTCTGCTTGCAGCATAAAGTATGGGAATATGAATCAAAGATATTTGGGATTTCAGAACTTCTGAGATCATGGAGGCAAAATATTTCAGTCCACAAGAAAAGTAAGGGAATAAATGTCACATATAAAAATTCTCTATTCATCTCATGGCTTATATTTACAAAGTGCTGTGTTTGAATCTGTAAATTTTCCAGTGTGAAATTGCCCTGAACAGTTGCTTAATGGCATCTTAATTTTCCTTTAATTAATCACCTTTAGAATTTCTAGCTGTTTCTCCATTAAAACCCACATTTATCACATGCATAATCTTCATTCCTTTCTTCCAAAATTACCCAAAGAAACCATCAAAGGGTAAAGCTGCAATCCTAAAAATTCATTTCTTTTGTATCATCTGCAGTAAGACGATATGGGAATACACAGTCATCTTGGAAAACTGTAAGTTTTGTCTAAGATTTTAAAAGATATCTAGTAATTCTGGCTAACTCTCCCTTCTCGGTGCTGCTTGAGACATCTGAGGACATCTAAATCTGAAGTTTGGTTCCTGTCTCAATAAGTGATTCTAATCCAAGCTCAAGAAAAATAACATCTTAATGCTCACTCAACGGACTTGCTTCTGAAGCTGCCTCTACAGACGCCTAAATAACTGAAAACAACTCTGCAGTACCTCCTCCCCAGAGTCAAATCTGCACATGTGCTTTAAAAAAAAAAAAAAAGCTTTGCAGACTATGTGTAAAAGCCCCATCTGGTGATGCCTGACATAACAGTATGTTTCCACCTAATTACAGTACACTTAAAAAATACACTGTACATTATTGACACAAAAACAAGTGGATATACGTCTGTCTGCTAATAAATTACGCTGGACAGAAGAAAAACATTTCCAGCCCCAATGGAATGAGCTGATGAACCAGACTTCCTGCAGGAGTAGAAGAAGGAGAAATGAACAGCCAAAGTATTTTAGGATGGAGGTTGGTACATTTGTGAGAGAGATGCACAACATGCCAGTTTGGAGACCAAAGTGACCTACACCACTACAAAACAAGTAGAGACTAGGCAAAAGCATCATTGGTTTCCTTGCACGTCTGGCCCTAACGACACGTGTCCTTTCCTGACAGAATGGATGCTTCATCTAGCAATTCTTTTTTGAGCATGGCTTTTGTATTGCCATGTTTAAAAAGTGAAGCTGTCGAATGCAGCAGTGAGAATCCTGGACTAATACCTGCAGCTGAGCTACACCAGCCAAAATATAACAATATTTTAACCACAGTGATACAGAGCTGGATTTGAACACGCATCTTCCAGACAAAAGCTTCTATATCCCATTACCATGACCTGTGCCAGCCAGGCCTCCCTCTCAATCTGTTCCCTTTAAATTTACAAGGAAGGAAATAACAAGAAAGAAGGACATTCTTTTATTACATTTTTTCAAATAAAATGTCTGTGCTTTCTCTGGATGGTTCCAGCCCGATTTATACAAGGTGAATTTGACCTTCAAGAGGCAGAACATCTGGGAATGACAATTAAAGCCATCTGCACCCAAGGCAAGCAGGTTGCTCGCTATCCACTCTGTTCTGTCGCCTTCAGAACATAGAGGAGGGGGGGCTAATCTCAAGACAGCCATCCCTTTTTTATTGACTGTCTCCTGTGCTTTTAGAGATGTGAAAGTACACAGAGCCTGACTGCACTCCTTCCCAAGGAGGCTCACTGAGGATGGCATGAAAACTCCAGCAGTGCTCTTGAAGATTTGTGATTCAGGTTCTATGGGGACGGTATTACCAGGACCCAGATTTTCTTTCATATTTAATCTAGCCTCTATGTGTCTCACCAGTTGTTACTTGGCCTGTCTGAATTTAGGCTCTTGCATCTCCTTTATGTGGCTGAGTGGCTTGTGCATTTTTTACTGGCCATCCGAGTCCAACAGGAGTCAAAGGAAAGGTCATTGAACCCTCTGTTCCTGGAGGTACTGCTTTAAGCTCCAGCTCTACTTAGGAAGGCTGAAGATGTTGAAAATATTCTGAAACACTGGTAAAAATCCAAACCACTTTTCTCTGTAGGACTTCAGGGCAAACTGGACGTTCCCTAGAGCTTGCAAATCTTCAAATGTTTGCTGCAATAGGGTAACTTATAACCCCCTAAAACTCGGTTTTGAGGGACTTTTTTTGTTGTTATTGTTTAAACCAAATACTGTTAAGGCCTATCATACTGATTACCGCTGTCCCAATTTTTCCTTGTACTCTTCCACCTGCCTGTACCATCTGATTTCTCATTTCATACTTTGCTGATGAGCTCTTTAGGACAGGAGGATTTTGCTAGCAGAGCGGGATTTCGGTGTCTGGCCTGAGATGCTAAAGCAATGCACATGAGAAGTACTTAAGGCACTAGCTGTGTCATGTAGGTATTTGCACAGAAGGATCATATTCACTTTTGGACAGGCAATATAGTGTTAATGACTCATTTGGATAGCCAGACCTGGTTGGAATTTCAAAAGCAAAGGAAAAATAAAAAGCCAGAGGATGGGAAAAAACCCAACTAACCCAGAACTGGAATCTTTTCTGTGGTATTTGGAGTATTATAATTTTCATTTTCTCTTTGTATAATTTTTTTCAGCCTACTTAAGAGCTCCCTGTGTGCCACCTATCGGTCCAACCCATGCTCAGTTCTTCTTCAGACAAAACAGTGGTAGAAGAATTGTGCAGGGCCAGAAAACAGGAGGTGGGAGGCCAGAGATCACATACAGCAAAGCTGTCCAGAAAACAGGGAAAGGAAGTGTATTTTTCTAGGCAGGTTGAGCCAACTGCAGCCCAAAAGGCAGTCACACCCCCTGTTTCAAACTACGGGTGTGACTCAGATAAACCAGCAACATGAAATTACACCAGCAGAAAGATATTTTAGAAAATATTCCACACCATGGATGACATATTCAAGTATTATGCCTTTGGAGATTTAACTCTGCCTTCTTTGAGTGAGAAACCAGACACTTGGAGAATTAACCGAGATTATATTGACAGGTCTAGGTTCCACAACAATTCCCCTTGTATCTGCCCCATAAACACCTTTCTTTCCAGTGTCAGTCATACATTCATTTTCTACCACAATAATTCTTTGCTAAGATCCCATTCCCATAATAGAAAGAGAAAAAAATGAGTGACACCTCAAACAATATTTGATAGTCTAACAACAATTTCTAACTTCAAAGACTATCTACATAAAAGTTGAAGACTTTTGCTACAAAACCAAACCATTGGGAAATCATTTTCCATCTGACATCAATTCCCCAGCTACTAGAATGAAGGCTTTAACTAAAAGTATAACTTTTACTAGAAGTTCTTTAACATTTTAATCTATGCTGTGAGAAAGTATGTAGGTTATATTGTGTAAGAATTAAAGAATGGGGTGTAAGAGAGATAACCCCACAAATCAGAGGGAGGGATGGCCTTCATGGCCAGATGATAAGCACTCAGATACATGACTGAGTTACAGTGGTTTAACAGATTAGGAGATAGGAATATTTGAGTGATTAACCCCAAATCTTTATGAACACAAAACCACAAGAGGTACAACCAAGAACATTCCCAACCCCCAAAATTATTGTCCTAAAGGAAGGGAATGAATTTTTCAGAGCTGAATCATTACAGCAAATCACTCCTAATGTACTGAACCACTGGAGGAATCAATGGATGCAGATCTACAAATCATGTATTCAAGACTCAGTGCTGGCAAGCAAAGATCTGTAAGGTTTGACGATGGGCCATTTTCCCTTCCCAGAAGTGCTGGCTAAACCCCACAAAGTCTTCTGTAACAGTCCTTTTTTTTAAACCCTGCTTTAATTTCTAGCTGAAGAGGAGATTGCATGTCTAAGACATCAAGTTGTGACCTTGCAGTGAATTAAATGGGTGAGCATGTTAAAAGGCTTGTAAATGTATCTGGACCTTTTTTTCTCACCATCTGTTTCATACTTGATATCTTGATAGATAGTTCAGCTTATTACCCACCACTAACGTCATCTCTCTGCTGAAGCCTTGTTATTTGAAATATGGGGTCTCTCCTTTGTATAGCAGTGACTAAGTACATTGGAACCCACTTAAATTTGTTTTAAATGCATTAAATTGGTAACATGCAGTGTTGCTGCATACCAGTTTCTAAGTTACATAGTAAAAGTTTAAATGATTAAACCAATTTAATGTATGAACCAGGCACTCCGTATGGCTGAGAACAGTCAAGTTTTCCAGTGAAATGTTCACCCGGTAGTTAGCATTGTGCAGAGGTATGCAGATGCTTTTGCCAGGAGAAAGTGAAATAATTGATGCAGCTGAAAATGACCTTGATCTTAAAGTCATTACCTCATTCCTTGAAATATCTGAAAATACAATGACAGAAGCAAGGGCCTGAGTGACTACCGTGACTTTTACTTTGTCCTGAGTATCAGTGTGACATGGGTACATGCCAACAATAAATCATTTTCCTGGAACACACGACAGTAAAAAGTTGGGGTCATGTTTTCAAGCTGGCTTTTCTTTTTTCTTTTTTTTGTGTCTGTTGGTTCTGTGTCTCTGCAGACTTTACATGACGTCCTCCTGTCTGCCTACATCTATTTTATAGATTAATGGTACCTGTAACTACTCAGCTGAAAGGTAAAATAATGGCAAGGGTGATGAAACCACATGCTCCATGACATAGGAGAGTGACTCATGGGGTCAGGAATGAATTCCTGCCTTTCACCACTGGCAGAACCTTGTATTGCTACCAAAGCACTGTGCATGGCGAAGCAGTGACAACACACACCTGGAGATGCACAGAAGTCCAAAAGGTCCACCAGGTTTGTCTGCTTCCCAGGAAGAAGGGTAGATTTCCCCAAGCTGCCACGGGACTGGTTATACCACACCACAGCAGGTCTCTGGGGTGCTTCATGCCAACTGATCCAGGGCCCAGCAGAGGCAGATAAAAACTTTTTGATTACCAGATTTTCATCTGGGTTGCCAAGGTCACTTGTACCTGTTGGAGATGCACTGAAGTGAGGGGCTGGCAGGATCAGACTCCCTCCTACAGTTCCCCACAGGAGTAGGGCCACCTTTTCTAATGGGGCAAGCCAATTTCTGCAACTTCTGGTCTTCCCTGAGATACCAAGAAAGGCAGCTTGTGCCTTATTAGTGTTACAAAACAATGGTTTCCAACCCAAAGTGTGGGATCATGGTCATGCCTATAAACCATGTTAGCTAAAGGACTTTCTACCTTTTCTCTTTGAACAGGAGCATGCACAGCGGAGCTGGGAATACACTGGCCCAAAGAAGAGAAGGAAGGCATTTTAAATGTAATGAACTAAAAGTTGTGCAACGAACATAACTGCGACCAAACACCACCTGCCAAGTGTTAAGAGACTTGATTCATGCAGCAAAATGTCACACCAAGCAGTTTTGATGCCGCCAGCTGTCACAGGCAAAGCACTCTGCATCTAAAGATGACAGGTTACGGGAGGAGCTCGTGGCTCGGGAGGAACCCGAGAATCACATTGATGACTTTACCTTCGAGAGGAGCTTCTTCAGAAACAGTGCAAGAAGCAGAGCTAAAGTCAGGCTACTACTTGTGCAATAAACACATGTGCCGTGGCCTTAAGGAGGGGAAGCCGGGAAGCTCTGGTGGTTTTGGTGGAATTTTACCACCTGCAGGTCAGCCCACGGCCCTGGGAGGCAGCGCGCTATCGGCATGTTGCAGTTTTACCTTTTTGTCTCTGACTTTTTCACGTCTTCCCTTTCTGTGGTCTGTCAGGGCTAACGCTAAGAAGGAAGGTATCTGCAACAGTGGAGAAGTAAAGTTTTCAGAGCTGTCATTCTCCACTGATACAGAAATGTATTTTCCTAAATTTAACAGTTAAATACACATCAAGGTGTTACAAACACTTACTTGTGTTACAAAAGATGGCTAAGTGTTGGCAGGATACCTATATCCTGTACGTGCCATGCAGTCAAACTTGATTTCTCATAAACCTTGCCTGGATTCATTTTCATTTAGTTTTATGTAAACAGTGTCTCTAACAGTGGCAGTAGGACCTCACTGAAGAACCAGAGGTTCTGTTTCCCAAACCAAACACAGTCCAGATCTTTCAGCTCAAACTGAGGTTTGAGCACAGATCTGGATTTACTGACAGAGTTCAATTTGGAATCCAATTTTATAATCAATTCTTCATTGTTTAAATCAATGTTGCTGATATAATGCATCAGAGAACCTATCCCCTTGATGGAGGATTTTTAAAAGCTGTATTTTATGGCTATGTCATCACCAGGCATTTGTGGATTTAAACCATTTGCGAAATAGGATTTTCTGGTAAAATCTTGTGTGGTCCATTAAACATACAATACACAGCAGAGGAAATACTTGATTATGCTTACACACTTTTCTCTGTTTCTGGTAATATTCCAAATGAATGCAGGTTTGCCACACGGTTATCAGTTCCTAAGATGGCTTCTGAAGTTTGAAATTTTACTGTTCTGCCTTGGATTTGACAAGTTACCTGGGACTAGCTAGCTGAGAGCCAGCTCCTGCAGATATTTTGTATTTGCCCATATTATCATTATAGCAAATTTCCCAGGAATTCCATTCAAAGGCCTTAAACATACTGCATATATGTATGCTTTTGCAGCACTCCCATAGGTATATTTTGTTTGCTTGTGTGCTGTATACAAAGCACATGTGGAATCCGTAAGCATAACAAACAGGATCATTAACTGAAAAATTAATCATGCTCAGGCAAATCGTGTGAATTTGCACTATTAGTTCTACTAGAACTCAGCACGGTGTCTACATAATTTAATACTTTTCTTCAAATCTCAGTGTGAGAATCCAACAGTTCTTAGCTAGCAGCACCGAAAGTGTCATTTTTCTAAGGATATGTATAAATAAAATGAGGATGACTAAAGTACATGTATAAAGTGATGTATACATTCTTGTACTCCATGCTGCATTATAAGGCACAGCTCCTTAGCTTTGTACCATTGTACCAGAAAAAAAAAAATTCTACAGGGCATCAACTGCAATATACACAACTTAAAATAAATAACACCTTTTAAGAGATATGCTAAAAAAATAACAGTAACACTGCACAAATAGAAATACCTCCATTTTAGTGGAGTGAGTCTCCTGAATTTTTCTTCCTTAGCTGATCTAGCCATTGCCTCATGGATTTGCTGCATTCTTTATTAGCAAAGTAACTTTTCTTAAAAAGGGATACTTTGCATGCATTTGAATGAAAGTTCAGAACTTTTAGCTGCCTGTTGTATTGAACACCACAGAGAGACAGTGTCTTGAAAGTTGGGAATGAAAACAAAAAGTTGGGTCATCTAATGCAGTTCCTCAGGAGAGCAAGGAAGCCCAGCTTTGAAGTGCCTAATAAATCCATCAAACAGCCAACCCGTAATTACTGCCTCATCACAAAATTCAGATCTCCAGGCCAAAAAGACCAGAAGCTTAGCACAGGATAGGAAGGGAGCAGGAGACAGCCGGAGTCCTACCAATGTAAAGGAAATATTCTACACAGAACACTAGCTTATACTGCCATTTTCACAAACTCAAAGGTGTTCAACATTATCTAGTCTTAAACATATATCACATTATCTTCAGAGGTCATATTGCATTCAAAGAACTTTAATAGAACATTAAAAAACCACCTTTTCTTAACATCCGTCATAGGGAGACATACAGTAGCTCTTGAAGCACACAGAGGAAAGCATAGAGCAATTTAGAACAAGAAACAAATACAAATAATGTAGTCTCTGGAAATTACGGGCATGAAAGAAAGAGAACAAGATTCCAACTTCAAAAGTACAATTCATACCAAGACAATCACTGGTGAAAATCACTGGGATAAATGGGAAAATATTAACATAAGCATTCTCAAAATTCAAAATGAAAATTCAACTTTAAAATAATGTTCTTGGTTGCTTTTTCTTACAGTTTTCACCATAAAATGACAAATGTAATAAAACACAATCTCCTACCCACACCAAAATAATGCTTGGCTGAGCTCTATTTTTGGTGCAAATATTTCTCTGTTGAGACAGCTTGCCCATGTCCTCATCAGAGCCTTGGAATCATTTTCTGGCTTTGCTACACATTCACTGTGTCACCATCAGTAAATCACAATCTGTACACCACAAATTAACATCTGTACTATTGGGAAAGTCATTCCTATTTTAAAAAGTTGTTGTGAAGTTTAAAGTTATTGGAATTAAAGATGTTTACAGCTACACATGATTTTTGTAATCGGTAGTTGGTCTCAACTACACGGATAAGTAATGATCTCAAGCATTTTAGTCCAATCTAAGCTAAGCAAAGTGAATGTATCAGAGAGAAAGTTCTAGCAGATTCCCATGGGAATGGAAAGAAGATTTTGTATTCAGAAGAAAGGAAATCCAAATCATCATTTGCCCTTACTCCATAACAAACCCCACCCAGGGTCTACATCTTCCAAAGCACACCCTGCCTGTATCATACAACCATCTAAAAGATTATACTGTAACTCCGACAATGCAAAGAAAGACAAAAGTTTGAAATTATTATCAGAATTACCTGGATTTACTGACACTGATAGATTTAAATCCCCAGGGCATAGGTTGTATCGTTAACAGAGGTGGTGAGGAAGGTAAAACAGAGGCAATTACTCAGTGCTTCATAATAACCTGAACTAGAATTCCCTGAAGCACCTGTGTTTGCCTGACATAACTCATAGGCCAATGCTTGGGATAAAAAGAGATACACATATTTTCTTCTGCTCTCCTTGGAAAATTCTACGTTCCTCCAGATGCACGGAAGGAAGCTGACACTGGCCACCCCTGAGCATCAGTACTGTTGATGCAGAGAGCCTTCAGGCATGAAGTCAGGGTGTCCCTTGCACACACACAGTCTCATCAGCAGTGGGAAATCCACCCAGAATGTGTCTGTTACCTCCAAGCAAGTTCAGTTTCCTGATGCGAACAGAAAGTCAATCAAGAGAAGTCATTAGTGTCCTAAAACATAAAACTTACCTCAAAGAGACTTGTCTCTCTACATTGCCACTATGATTAACTAATAGGGATAAACTCATCTGTGGGCAATTTAGAGCAGGGATCTCGCTGAGGTGTTCTGAATTATCTTCTTGGAGACCTCTTCTTTCTCCACCATTTGTAGGGAGAGCAGTCTCCTGGCAGGTGCCATAACCTGGGATCCTCTTCAGAAAAATAA
>NW_009230377.1:0-43587 GCF_000690835.1 Fulmarus glacialis
TCTGCAAACTTACTGCTTTTATTGCAACAGTAGTAGTTGAATATGTTTAGTATGCCACAGAAGAAATAAGCACTAAAGAAAATACGAATTGTGTTCTGGAGAATGATTTTGACATAGTAAGGAATACCTGTTGTCAATGATTCCTTAAGCTGCTAAAACATTTTGTTTACTTTTTAAAAATTCTCACATTTAGTTAAGAACAAAAACATACACTAAAGAACACTGAAATCAAATTATCTTTCTGATTTGAAAAACACTTTCAAGGTTCTGCTGAGGAGATTCTTTGAATTTTATAAGCACAATTTGTTTTCTGAGAGGTACAAATGAATTGTGAATGTACTTCCAAAGGCATAAATGTAGATAATGTTATGGCTGGAAAGAGCAATTTGCACTCTTGCTTGCATATAGGCTCACAAACTCTCAGAAGTACTGAGTCACCTAAATTTGTCAAATTGGTACTCGATTGCTTGCAGGTGATCCAAATTGATGTGACGCTTCCTAAGTTTGAAAAATTAGCTAGCTGTTACGAGCATTCATTGCAGAGAATAGATTCTGTGCAAAAGAGAAACCTTTTTCAAGTTGTTACAGAGAGTTACTGTGTTAGTTCTAGTTAGGCTAACTAGCCTCTTTGTGCTTAGCTCATATATGATATTTCTTCTTATTACAAATTTACAAAGCAGAAACAACCACTCAATCTTTTCCAGGCATTTCTTTGGAGAAGCAGCGGATGTGTATTTCTGTTACCATTCCACACTCTTCCTCTTTTCATACTCCTTCAGAAGAATACAGTGGTTGACACTAAATACTTGATATTTTGACTTTCCAGATTATTTCTTTCACTAGCAGTGTAATACCATAGTGTACTGACCACAGTACGTTTTCTGTAAACATTCCTCCAGTTCAAAAGTAAATCTCAATTTGACTGTATTCATAACTGTTTTGTGTTCACTGGCTGTGAAATGCTGAAATGCTTGAGATCTAACTGCATAAATACCCATAAAAAGAAATCATTAAGCTTGGCTGCTTGAAGATACCCTTACAATGAATTTTATATTTGATTGTAAAATTGACAGCTCTTCACGCTGTGCTGATGCATTGTGCTTATAGAATCCAGTCCAAGAACCGACAGAGTAACATGACATGTTGAGCTCACCCCTTCCATATGAATTATTAATTTCAGTTAATGGTCTGTACCACATAAATTATTCTCTGAAGAAATATGTGGAAAAATTATAGGAACAACCAACCTGAATGTTCTTCAGTCTCTTTCTGAGCAATCTGCAAACCAAAAAGGAAAAAAACCCAATTAATTGGTACTTCTGCTGCCGGATAGACAACTGGATTGTTTGGCCTTTCCTCTCCTGATTTAGATGGTGCTCTCCTTGCGGTGTGGCTGGTCTAAGGTGGAGCAAGCAACAATTTTCAATCAAAAGCATACTGAGGGTATAGGCCATTCATAATCTAAGCCAATGTGGCAGCTGTCTGTTGTAGTCCTGTCTTTTCCCTTAGTCCCAGCGTTGGATTCTTGCCACCTTCCCTGTGCTGGCTCTAGCACTCGTCTAACCATTCACTCAGCACTGCTCTGTCAGAAAACCAACTGCCAAAAAAAGCAAATAGTTTCCTGTTGAATTTGTGTGCTAAAATAGGTCAGTGAAGGGCCATACAAGCACTGGTACTTTCAGGAACGTGAGGCCAAATATGACGTTACCTTTGGCTGCCATGAAACTGTGGCCTGCATTGCGACAGAAAAAACCTGACAAGAAAAAGCCAAAACCTCTGTCTGCTTTATTGTGGTGGTCTTTCAAGGTTGTTGATGTAAAATATGAATCAAAACTCATAACTATAAAGTCTCTTAAGAGAAAGATTGCCATGCTTTTCAGTAAGCTGGTATTACAAATAGAAAAGTGATCCAGCCATCATGCTCAAAGTTTAAAGAGCCAAAATCCTTATATGGTGTGTCAGATGGCCGGTCCATTTTCCTTCACACTGTGGCAAACGCACAGCACCTGGAAGTCCAGCAAAGGAAAAGCATGCAACGCATGCGAGGTTTTTTGACGTACTTGTTAAAATCAAAAAAATTATCCCCTCTTCCAAAAGAAAGAGTGGTTATTTCTTTTAATTTCTGTTGGTTTAATTTTGTTTCTTCCTTTGGAGGCTACCAGTCACTGTATTACATGGGGTCTGAATACACGGATGAATTCCAGCATGTGGCATTAGCTCCAACTCTAGGGTAACCTCTCACCCTCTTTTCTGTCCCATGACCTAATGCAGTAAATCATTGGTGCAGTCATCAGCTGCAAAATTATCATGTCCGGGTGGCACACCCAAAACTTGGATGCTTCATGGCTGATAACAAAATGTATGTGCCCATCAATGGGAGAATCTGGTGCAGAAGCCAACTGTATGGGGTTCAGGACTGAGACCTGAAAAATTTGACAATTTTATCCTGAAACTTTTTTCTAAAGAAAATTGGCATGGGCAATGGCTTGGTTTTGAAGGTACGTTCTCTCTGGAACTAGGTACCAAGAAAGATTTCTTCTTATTTTGCTTTACGTTCCATTTTTTCATGCTTTAGAGGATAATCAAAAAAAAACATTGATTACTACAAGAAAACTAGGGAGCTGACTGGCCCACCACTGTGAAGAAGAATTTATTAGATTGCAGCGTATACAACTCACAGAATGATCTTGAGGCTGTTTCCCACATGAAACAGAGGAATAATATACAGTGCTATTTTGATTTCAAAGATTGCTTGTCAGCCAAGGACCCTAGAATCAGAGGGATCTTCTACAGACACTTGATCCAAGACAGTGCATTCTGAATCCTTTTCCATTTCTGTTTTTCTCTTAGCAAGTGCATACCTTCTCTTCATTGAAAAGGAACGACCCTATTCTCTCTTGATTTTGTTCTGCTGCTGTTCTCTCCTCTTAGGGCCTATGTGGGGTTCTACTGTAAAAGCAGGACAGGAGAGCTGATGAAGACTTTTTAGGAAGATAGTTTATTTGAACTTACAAGACTATTTCCTTGGTCTATGCAACTTCTGAAACAGCTATTGGAGCATACTTGGGGTCCAAGGCTGTCACCTGTAGGTCTGCTATTTGGACCACAGGTGGAAGCAGGATAGTGATGGTATGTTGGCGTTTGGCTGTGAGGTTGCCTTGGCATGAAAAAAGCAGAGGCTGCTGCCAGCATAGGCATTGCAAGCCATGGGTTACCCAAGGCAGGTAGGCTTGCCCAGGTAGGCTGCATAGCTGCTGAAGCTGGGTGCATGGCTGGAAAGGTGGGAAATCCCAGCCCTGGTGCAAAGGGACTATTTGGCATGGTGGGTATAGCATGACCAGGTGAAATAGCAGATACCGCAGGAGTAGCACCCTTGATGCCAGCTGGGCCATGGCTGCTGTGCTACTGTAAGAGGCGGCGGGGGAGGAGTGAGGCAGAGGATTTAACTTCTCCCTGCTGATTGCTACATCAGGGTCTGAAAATGTTGGATGAGCTATGTGTGAAGGTGTAAAGGCACTTCTGACTTGGGTGGTCATGTTAGCACGTCGTTTGGCAAGTGGAAACTTCCTGGGTGCAGATGTCTGTGTGTTCTCCTCTGGAGCTGCTGCGAACAGATCTTCCTCAGAAGCAGCTCCCCATGCAGGCTGGGCATCAGGGATTCTTCTAGGGCAGCGGTTGTTCAAATCCGGGTCCAGTGAAAAGGCTGCCAGTGCTCTCTTTTTCACCCCAGAGCTTCTTTTGCACTTTATTAGCAGGTGGGGAGAATCCCTCATAAAATTTGACTTATAGTAGAAGAGCAACTGAAAAATGCAAAGGAAAAGAGTTAGTTGCCACCACCTAAAGACTTTTGAAAAACAGAAAGATATGACAACTAAGAATTTTAATTGCAATGGACAAATGTGATATGAAAAAAAGGGCTATCGGGGCATTCTCAACCTGAAGTTCAGGCTGAATAAAATTTTATGATGCAGTTCTGTTAGGAAGTAACCAGCCTTGCGATTTCACTACTTGGGAGCAATGAAGGGGGATTTTCAAAAGCATACAAACTGATTTAAAAACCAAACACCACTAATTTTTAGCACCTTCAATGTGGAACGAACTTGTGGGTAATCATACGATACTGACACATACCTTTTCAGCATTCAGCAGATGCCACAAGAAAATGGCACATATGTAGCAAGATACGTAGCAAAGGCCAAAATAAATCATGATGTGGTCTTTCTGTTTCATGGGTTGAAAGTAATTGGAAATAACCAACCTATAATTTGTCAGCATTTCTCCTACTCAAAAAAACTACCTCAAAAACTCCTGAACACAAGCTGGGAGACAAATGACAATCAGAACATTTACTACCGTGTTCATCTCCCATATTGCAAAGGCTTATTTCACTAGAATCTATCCCACTAGAATATTCTGAGAGTTAGTTTGTGTGTAGAAACTGACATACCTTGCTGGCTGCTGCTTATTCTTGCGAGTCATTGAGCAAGCCAGATCTTGGAAAATCCCATTGCTTTCTGGTGAATCCATGGAGATGAAAGTAACAAGTGAAACTTTTCATGAACTCAATTTCAGAAATTCTCAGACGTTCTCTCCTTTCGAGCACTTCCTTCTTGAACAGTTCTTCATAAATCACTACACACTTTCCATGCTTATCCCACCAAATTGAGTGAAACTGGTCATTTTCAACAATGTCCCAGACATTTGTCAGAGACCTGAGGGATGAAAGGCCATGACTTTCACTAGACCTCTCTTCAAAAGAATTGAGATGCCCTCTTTTTGTCCAGGGTGGATTACTTGAAGTTTAGAAAGCCTTTTTTTCTCCTAAGGGAGTATCACATAGATTATTTTCATTTTCTTGGTGGTATAAGTATATGCAGTCAATATAGGTGCTTTTCAAAAGGTAGGCTTCTGTGTTCTATATTTCTGTACAGATAAATTAAGACACATGAGTTTTGGAAGATAAATACGTCATCTTTCCAAACTGGTGAAATGCATCTTTGGTACTTTTCTTTGTCATGTTAATGACAACTGAAAAGTGATGGGAAAAAAGTCAGGACTGTTTTAGGTAGATACTCTAAAGCATTCAGACACCTAAGTATATCAACCAATAATGAATATTTGGGAAAATATTCCCAAAGTTCCTGGATGTGTAACTCATTTCCTTCAAAAGAAGTTAGAATGTAGTTACTCTAAAAACTAGCCACCTATCTGCATCACTAAGTGATACAAAAGAAAGGAAGTCCATAATTAGCAGAACTGGTTCTGTTTTACATTTTTCAACAGTGATTGAAATTTCTGACCAGTATTTAGGGTCTGACCAATGACAACTATGTGTTACATAAACTTTTTTATTTAGAGAATGCTTCAGGCATTGATTTTTTCTTACATTTTTTATTTTCTCAATTCTTACTTAAGATTAATATCATGCTGAACCAAAATAATGTTTCTGTTAATCAAAGTGATTAAAGCATAACAAACAAAATCGCTCTCTGCAAATCCACATTTCATATCTACATTGTTTTTCTGGGCATCCTATAAGCTGTGCAGTGTGAATATGTCCCTGTGCACATAGGAAAATAACTAAGTCATCTGTACATTCAAAAAGGAAGATTCTACAAATATGGCTGTATCCTGTTCACTCAAGTGTACCATGAGGGTATTTTTAAAACCTCAACAGCTCCACATGTTTGCAGGAGAAAAGATGCATAGCTATTTGATCAAACAATCTTTACTAGGCCTTTTGAATGCTGTAGCACTGCCAATCCCCTGTGTTGGTTTTCAAGAACTGTGTTTAGTGAGACCTCTTTCTATTTGCAGTTCTGTGATAATGTTCCCCTCTTCTGTGAGCAAAAATTTTGTAAATTAATTCCTCCAGTTCTGTGTCATTACACATTCTACTGTCAGGGCGATCTGGTGTTTCTTTATTTGCATATATGAAGAGTTTCAGACATCTAAGTAAAGATTATGTAGGTGCCTTGTGGGATTTGTCAAAAAGCTTAGGCATCAAAATCCTGTCAAAATCTGGAGAATGAGGCACTTAATTGGCGCAGGGACCTTCAAAATTTCACAGAGCAACTGTTCAGTCTTTGAAATTCTGACCCTTTCATTTTGTTGGAAGAAAGATGCAGGGCTTGATTCAATTACTCATTCTTGATCTGAGATCTGAGAAATACAGTGCTGGTGGACAGGCAATTCCACTGAGGTAAGACACTACAATTGCAATGCTGTATGGTTGATAAATCTCTCCTTATACCTTCAGAAACCCTTGTGAAATATTCTTTTGCATATTCTGTGTTACACTGTCTATAGCAAATCAACAGGGAGAGAAAGTAATTTGTGAAAAAGCTCTTCATAAACCATTCTTACTACATACTGGAGATTAATTTTAACAACATACAGTAGCAGTGAAAATATGCTGGAATAGACTTTAATATACTAAAGGTAGATACTTTGCTTTTTTATTCCCTGAACAGCACCTGAAAGAAGGCTGTGCTGCTGGGTAAAAATAAATTGTATGGCATATTTTCCAACAGTAAGAACCTGATCTGTCACCCTCATGCATAGCACGAGATACTTATTCTACAATCCTTTATTTAGACCCCACTGCCAAGAAAAGTTTTATACTGAGACGTGGGGGAAACAAATTATTTTACAGTTGCGTGCTGTAAGGTCAGCTTTCCTGCAGAGCTCCAAAGCCTTATTTCTGTCTAAAAAGCTTGAATTAAAAGAGTCACTAGCACCTGGAACTACCCACAAACAAACATGAGCTTCCTGTGAGTTCTCATTTACGCTTGTTTTAGGCTGTAGGTTTTTTTCTGACTAGCTGGTTAACAAGAGATGAAGAAAGGTTTTGGAGTCTTTAATGAAACGTATGTTACATATAGTCTGCTTATTGTTACCACTTTGCTACACTAACAGAGTATTTTTCGATGAAGTACTATCTGATATTAAAAAAAAAAACAGGAAGAAATTTGTACAAGTTCTGTCTTCAAGACATGTATCTTTTGATACATTCTCCATGTATCAAATAAAATGATAAATCATACCTAAGGAATGTTGATCCTTTCTAGAATAAGGGTAAGTTATAGCTGAAGTTGAAATGAGTAGCCTACAAACGCACATGTACATACGAACACTCAATGCCCACATAGATGCAGAGCTAGACAGATGTGCCTTGGCCAAGCTGACATAGCGAGGATCTGGTGTATTGCAGCAGGAGATGCTAGTCCGTTATGATCCCAGCAAGAAGGGCTCTCAGACTCTGCAACATATAATTTAAAATGCTGTTTATTAGAGCTAACACTATAAGGAGAGAACAATATAGATAACCTACGTCCTCTTAAATGTTGGGTATTGGGGGTGGTGTTGCCTCACACAGACCTCCGATCCATGCTGGGCAGACCCCATCCATAGAAGAGATTCTCCCATTTTGGTTCTTCGAGCTATTATGGGATTTTCTTAGAAGAAAACAATTCTATTCATCATTTCTATTGTCAAACAGAAAGATTGTTCACATCAGAACTTCTTGCTCCACTGTTCGAGAAGGGCAAGGCAACACAGAAGGCCTTGCTACCTTGCTGGTAGGCATCGGCAGCTGCCTGCAGGCTCCTCTGTTCCCGGGAGCTGGCTGACTTTATTTTGGGACCAAGGAATTTGCGCCGCACAACACAGACCTGAAGGCCCACGTATATATGCAATACAGCGCAGCACAGTCCTGGGCTCACTCAGGTTAACTGTAGTGACTTTGGTTCATTTAACACCTGTATTATTGAGATGTACTAACAATGCTAAATTGACATACAATATAAGAGCTAGGGAAGGCAAATTAAAGCAGTCCATCTGGAAACGTTAGGTCAGACAGGGGAGATGAGCTTCTGTGGCTTTTTGGTGGTTGCAGGTAGATAATTGCGGCTTTCAGCATTTCTAATACACCATCTACATCTAGCACCACACTCATCGTAACAATTTCTCTCTAATGGGTCCTGACAGTCTTTGATGGGTCCAGCTGTCATAGGCCACTGCTTGTAGCATATGATAACCCCCATCAGTATTATGTGTGAGTTACCTCTGGCTAGATGATATAATTCTTCATAGTATAGATCACTACACTTAAAGATGATAGTTCCTATCTCCAGTGAATCTCCACTTTCTATTGCTGCAGAAAGATGCATGGGTTCTTTCTGCAGGGGTTCCAGGAGAGGTCAATGAATTCCACCTCTAATTCCAGAACACAGGTCTCAAAATGCTGCATCAGTAGAATCTATATATATATCTATATATATATCTCAGATATATACATATATAAATTTTTTTTCTTTAAAATCATGTAAACAACAAACAGCTTGAGAGAAGGCAGCTTCAAAACTTGGAACTATCGAGGAAAACACCATACAGACAAGCTTAAACCTTAAAGGAGGTAGAAATTAAATCTGGGCTAATAATTCATAAACAATAATTTATCTAATCAATATAGGCTTTATTTTGCAAATCACCCATGGAGCATTTTCTGATTATACTAAATGTAATTTATTGCTTGATTTGGTTAATTTATTTTCAGAATGATTTATGAAATAATTAATGGTTGATGGATTATAGAAGTTATTCACAGGAAGTATTTAATATTCAAAATTCAAGTGGCTGTGGTTACTTTTAATTGGAAACAAGACTGGAGCTATTTCAATTCTTCATCTCAATGAGTAACGCCTAGAATCCATTACTCATGTAAATATTTGCACTTTTAATTTGTTTCCTTCATATAATTCTGAATATTTTCCTGAAATTTACTCTTCTATACAAAACACTAGTTCTTCAAAACTCAATACACATATTATTTAAATAAAATCAATTAATGTGATGCCAACTACAATAGTATGTCAATTTGTTTGGGACTGCAGACAATGTTCTCAATGATTAATATGTTATTAGAGGTATTCTTCTAGTAGTATCAATGGTTCATCTGCAAAAATGCTTATTAACATGCTTAAAGGAGTAAGTGCGAAATAGGTTTAAAAAAAACAATAAATGCCACCATCTCTTGCCTTAAAACGACGCTAAATCAAATACAAGAATACAGGGGTAAATACCATAGCTTTTTTCTTAAAAAAAAAAAAAAGATCATATATTTTATTGTTGTCCTTCTATAATTAAAAAGACAACTGAATAATGTAGAACATCAGTGTTTTGGCACTGAACAACTTTGGAACTGTCTTCTTCTCACAGGCAACTAAGCTGCCATTTAACTGCAACATTACTTCTCAGGCTTAACCACAATTGTGCATAATCCCACAGCAGTGTCCCTAACCTCTTGGTTAATTGCCTGCTGCACTGTCATAACATGTCAGACAAATTCCAAGGCTGAAACAGTTCAGAATTTAATGGAATTCAAATGGCATTACTGTTATTTTGATCTTTCAGAATATTTTATGACAAGGTCACTAACTTTGCACGCTATCTTAAGTCTACTTTTCAGCATACATTTTTCAAGATGAAAACCACCTGTTCCTCACCTGACAGCCACATTAGAACCTCATCTGCACATGTCACAATACTGTCACCATCAGTGATTTACTCAATGATTTTCATCTTCATTTCTGATCATTTAGATCCATAACTTCATTAAAGATTCTTTGATATTTTTAACCTAGCTCTTGGTGGTAGAAGGGAGAAGCTCTAGTGTGTAACCTTCAGGTTTCATAGAAATTCCTCCAAAACAGGGAGATGCTAAATGTGGCTTGCTCTGGACAAATTCTTTTCTTCTTCCTTTAAAAAAAAAAAAAAAGTTTTTCTGTCTTGATGTTTCATACAAGCAGAGTTTCAGGATTTTCCAGGCAAATGGCAATTGCACTTGCATAGGGGTAGGCAGTTCATACAGCCCACTGCCCATAAATTTAATCCATCTGCCATATTTACTAAGCCTGCATGCCTCAACTGTACACTGCATGCAAGCATATTTCTATCTGGAAAATCATGGATAAACATATGGTAATCCTACTCATAAAAATTTCAGTTTCACCTGGAACCTTCTTTTTGTCTTTGTATGGGAAGAAATTTCACTTCTTACATCTGCTGATACAACAGATAATTCCGTGTTGCAAGTATAGTAAAGCCTAAATGTACAGCTATCTTACATTTTCTTTAATTGGCATGTGAGTTCAAATCTATATGAGAAAGTATGTCTTTAGAGTTTCAGCTGATACCATAACAAATTTTTGTCACACTTGTGTAATCTAGGCTACTGACAGAAATTCCCACTTAAGCATATTCCCCTGCAGTCAGTTTATACAAGTGAATAGAAACGATTACATAGATAGTCTTTTCATCACCCCAACAAAGTCAAGCCATTATTTTCACTGCTTTACTGTACTGATTCTAATTGCTCCATTTTATCATAACCTTGTAATCCTAAAACTGAGACAACTGAAGAAGTAAAAATGATAGCATGTAATTTTGTTTTTAATCACACAGAAATATTGTGCCTTAATGGAGATATAAAGCATTTAGGAGTTTTAACATCAATTAAGGATGACAAATATTTTGAATGGCTTCAGTTCAATAACGTTCTGAAAAATATTCTTAACAAATTAAACCATTACTGTTATTTTTTGCATTTCAGTTATTAGCAATACATACAATGTCTGTTAACTAAGAATCCTGAATTACGAATACATCTGAAATGTTGTTGCTGAAGGATTTTCTAGTGGACTGGACCAGGACTTATTCAGAAGGTAGTCTTGAACAAGAAAGGAAACAATATTCATATATGCACACAATAGTAATAATTCATACTTCGCAAGCAAAAACTCAAAACACAGGGAATTGTCAGAGAGAAAATTTTCTGTGCAACAGTAAGTTGTCCTTCATTTAATGATCAGCACAATGTTTTTTCCTTACAGGAAAACATACTTAATATGACTGATATAAAATGGTTACTGGCCTAATATTCAGAAGGTTTTTGATTTTTTTTTTTTTTTGATCCTTTAATAGTTCTAGGCCTTGGTTAAGGCAAATTACTTCTCATTGTAGAATCAAATATTTAACTATTTTCATGAACTCTTTAACAGGTTATTAATATGGGTATTTTTGTACTTCAGATATATTCATTTATCCTCACAAAAGTTCTGTGAAAGGAAGGCATTGTATTATGCTTATTTTCTGATGGCAATCTGAAACAGAGAGAAGAGGGTGAACAGTGCTAAGTCGTTCAGAATACCCTGTCAGTGATGTAGGATCTGATTTTACAGAACACTTAGCATTTTATAGACCTTACAAATTAAAAGAAAAGTTCAAAGTAAAGTTGTTGCTCAACAGTTTTTCAAATCAGACTTCAGGTCTCATGTCAAACGTTCAGAAAATGAGGACTATATAACTACTGACCACTTCAGAAAAATGTGGTGTAAAGGACTTGCCTATTTTCACACAGCTTGTGCAAGAGGAAAATGTAGAATATGATCCTTCAAGGTATTATACATCTTTCTGAGCTTAGTGAATAATAGATTATTTTTCAGAGCTCAAGAAGAAAAATTTGAAAAATAGTTGTACAGATTAAACCAAAATTAAATTCTTGTTAGCATTTTGTGGAAAAGAATGGTTTCAAGTAAAAAAAGCACCTTGTATTTTAACTTCTTTATAAAAAAATAAAAATTGGTACTATCTTACAAAGTAAATGAGTTAAAAAATATGTCATATGAAAATGCCACAGTGAAACATTTGGACTTCTCTCCCTTTCCAAAAACACTCATGTTTTGTAGGTTTATTCACAATCAAAACTTGACATCCCCTAAAGGTGAGATCATCCATTCTATCTAAGTGTCCTCATTCACTAGACACCTTTCAAGTTTTTCAATAAATGAAGTCAAACGCTAGTATCGTTTACAACACTGACAGTCTGTTTACCTCATTTAAAGTGGTGCAGATGTCAAGTAGAGCAGAATTTGGTCCAATGTGATTTAAGGTACCATATTTCTGATGAATGAGAAAAGGTTTTCTGTAATCCATCATGCAAAATAAACTCCACTAGGTGGAAACTATTGGAAGGCAGACAAGATAAAAGCAAATGTTAGAAGAGAAAAAGAGTTTACCCAAACTTTACAAAGCATATAAAAGAATTCCTGAACTATTTTCTAAATATTCTGTATAAATACACACCTTCAAATTTAAACCATAGGTCTTCTCATTGTAAAATAACGTAGTAGAGTAAGACAAGGCAGTGAAACATTATGGAAAGGAAGTGTTTACACGTAAATATTATTTCTTTTAAAGGACAGTGTAAGTAAGAAGACAAGAAAAATTATAAAATTTAACCAGCATGCTAATAAACTTTGGTATAAACACAACCATAGAAATTCCAATCTCCTTTTAGCACCCAGTATCTGTAAGACTGCACTGCAGGCATAACTATGCAAATGTTTGTAGCCTTATATCAAGCCATTTAAAATGCATTTCACGTCAATTACATTTTCTTGGGGGAAAAAAAGTCATTATCTCTGTCAAACACATATTTCACCTATTACGCTATAACTGTTAGTGTTTCGTACACCTTTAGGCAAGAAAGGGATGACTCTGAACTTTCCTCCATAACTGCAGACATGTCAAAGAGCTCACCCCCTGACTTCTGTATCAAGCCCGTAACCTCTGGCTGAGGTAGAACTTCTCTTTCAGGATGGTAGCAAGTCATTCAGAAAGCTTCAATTTCTGGCTTTGGTAGCATGAAGACTTGGAAACATAGATAAAGAATGGAATTTGATTTATGTTCCTCTCTATTGTGGTTTTATACCTGCAACATCTGTCCTGCATACTCACAAGTCATCAAAATGTTCCTTTCATATAATTAAAGCTGAAGAACCTTTGTCTTCTGTTTATCAGGTTACAAGATCAATTTCTCTGAATTATTATCTTGTTACACCCTACTATTGACCATAGCAAGTCACATTTGCTCAGCCTAAGTCATATATGTTCTATCTTGCCATAGATATTTCAGAAGTGTATTATTGAGGACTGAACATGCTCATCTCATTCATAATTTTAATTAGGCATTCGGACATATCACAGTTAAATTATAGAACAAAGAGCAAAAGCTAATCACAGCTAAGCATAAGCTCATATAAAACTTCTTCCTGACACAGGTTATTAATAAGAACAGAACCAGGATAAAGTTTCTATTGATTTTAAAACAAAAGAAGCAGCATTATAATGCTACTCAGCATTTTGATGATATTTCACATCCTCTGCTCTCCAGCATAAAGCAGGGATGTTTTGTAGGTTACACTGTGCAGGCTGTCGCTGGTTCTGAGCCAAATTACACAGTTAGAAATAAGTAATTTCTAATGCACATAATCCATATCAAGTTAGCTTTAGAGGTGAACAATCAGGGCTGTTTGCCCAATGCATCAGGCTAAATGGTAAGAGAGGTGAGCCATAGACCAAGTAATACAAATTATCAGGATCCATGCCTTGGTCTCTGCGAGGAACACATGAAACTAATGCTGGTTTTGACTGCACTACCCTTTCCTTTATGGAATACTACTTTACTTATCACTTTTATACTTTCTGATCTAAAAATAATTCATTTCCAGGTAGTAATCGTGGAAAGTGCAGCTGCATTATTATAATCTGTGGTGTTCTGGATTACCTTTTGTGATTTCTAATAAGTATATTTTTCTCTCTCAAAAGTCGTTGCTGATGAACTGGCTTTCTGAATGAATACCTCTATAAAACACCCCTTATCCTTTTTTTTAATGTTTCTTTTAATGACAATATTACTATATAGACCTACAATCCTTAAAAAAAAACTTTTTAAAGTTGCTGGAGATGCTTACTTGTTAAAATAATCGTAAATTTTTATTGGAATAGTTATTGGATCGTGTTCTTTAGTCTGACTACCAGTTAACCTAAGGTGCTGTCAGTAACAAAAGGTCTTTTGGTCTTAGCCTGTCAAAACTCCACCTCAGATTTTGATCAGGATAGAGAGATTATTCTATGTAAAAATGGAGAAAACTGCTTTTTCAGTGGCTGGCCTTGCTATAGAAAGAAAGCTTCATATACTGCCTTACAACTCATTAGCGAAAACATGACCCACAAACTGTATGATGGCTCAGGTGAACCTTACTGCGCCAACTTGCATCTCTCAACAGCTGCATGTTCTCATGTGTTTCCAAGTGGTAAAATAATTTTTTTAGGAAGAGAGATTTTTCCACTGATATTTTCACCTAGCTATTGTGCAAGCTATGCAATTCAGCCCCCACTATTTCACTGTAAAGGTCTGAAAGAGATTAAAGAGATGATGCACTGAATCAAATGTTTGCAACATGTTCTGACCATGATCATTCTTCACTCACTTTTAGTAATTATTGGACAACCAGCATGGTGTCTTGGCAACTGCATGACACCAGATTCACCACTGACATCACACACTCCCCAAGAAAATGTGGGATAATCCTCTGTAAGTGTCTTTTCATTCTTACACTAACAAGTGTAAGAAAAAATTTAGCAATATCCATTCTTGCAATTGCTCTGTTGCTTCTATCATGGTTGTCCATTCATGTGACTGGCCTCAGCTGCATTGCTTCAGTAAAATGAACAGACTCACTAAGTGTTCAGGTCTTAGCAGAAGAGTTCACTCATGCTTTACACCCAAAATAAATAATATGATAATGCATAGTTGCTAACCATAAGATACTAGCATGTGGGATTTATATACTATGGGTACTTTCTGGTCAGAAGACAAAACCCAAAGCAAATATGGCAGAACACATTGTGATCAGTCATTTTTTACATGCTGTAGAAGCTCATATGGTATTCGTGGATATATGGTATAGTAAAACTATTTCCTGCACTTACTGGATCATAAAACATGGTTAAAATTCAGTGTCTGAAGCAAAAAAAAGAAGAAATTAATCTGTTGCGCACTAAAGACAGATTATAAAAAGCTAAGGCTTTGTATCGCTTCATCACTGACCGGTTGAATGTACTATTATAAATGTTACTTTGATAGATAAATAAAACAAAAAACTGTTAAAGCCATTTTTTTCTGACTATTATATGAAGTTTAACAGAAAACATGAGCTTTAGAGGTAATGAAATATTTGCATAATGTTAGAACAAATTCTTGAACCATATTTTTTCATAGATGGAAAATATTAAGAATAATTTTATTTTTTTTAAAGAATCAAATTCTATATTGGTTAAAATCTAGTGAAAAAATATGCATTTCTTTTTTTTTTTATTTCCTTACACTGGCTTTCTACTAAAATAGTTTATCAGTCTTTATTAGGACCAAAGACCCTGTGTTATCATCTTATGAAATACAATATAAACAACAGGTTAGACTTTCTCAGAGTGGAGTCAAAGCTCAAATTTTCTGCGGTTCAACACATTTATCAACTGTTTATATACACTGACTAATATTTTTATGCTTTTCTTGCCTACTTCATTTTATAACCACCAGACACTTTGAACAAGGTGATGTGTATGTTTATGGCATGGAATATGCATACGATTTGAGGACCTGATCATGGTCAGTCTTCAAGAGGGAGGTGGGACAAGAGGTCCCTTACTGCCAGCATTTCTGTCATTCAGTGAATAAAAGTGCTGATAGTGAGCATAGGAGCAAAATGAACACCTCAGGTTTTTTCTACTGATATTCTTCCCCCAGGGAGAAAAGGAAATTATTCAGTAGGGTTTTCCTTAGCTTCAGTCCTAATTTGTATTCATATCCCACAGATTATCCTCTTAATTACATAGTCATGGAAGATCCAGATACCTTAACAGTAATTGCTAGACTATTTTTATAAAGTAAGTCTAAAGCATACAAGTTAAAATAGTCACACTCAAAGCTAAAATATAAAAGCGTTACATTATATCAGGAATGAGCAGAAATGCAGTGCAGCAGTGTGGCCAGGCAGAACAAGTCTATGAAGCAGATAGGTGAAACCTGGATACATAATAGATTATTTATTCATTTACAGACCAAATCCAATTTACATAATTATTGTCGTTCTAATAAATGTATTGAAAAAAGAAATATTACTTGACAGGATGAGTAGGACTCGCAAAAGGAATATGACTGTGGACACAGAAATGCAATGGCCACTGTAATTCTAATAACTTACCCCAAAAGAGGGATTGGAATTAAACACCATTTAAAACTGTTGGCACAAATAGGACAGTAAAGATTGCAAGCATCATTTGTGGACCATCAGCAGAGCAAGAATCACCTGCACACAAGTAATGATCCTTCCGTATTGCCCTCAAATGGATTCATGTAAAGCAAATACAATACTGTCTACCTGGGTTTACAAAACGAGCCAAAAACAGCTGCAAGAGATGTGGATTATTCCATTCAACGCTGTAGACCTTGTATGTCCAAGGATGTATGTATAATGTTTTAAAAATGCCACAGGACTGTCAGTTATACTGTTGAGTGTACCATTTTACAGCAGTCAGGTAATCAACATTTTGTTTACGGCCCCACTAGTTTAGCTAGACCTTCCAATATTTTCTTACAAGAAGTATTTAATTGCTTCCTATTCTATGGAACCAAGAAGCAGAATGTTGGGAGCTGGACCTTGATTCACATTTGCAGCCAGTGAGTGGCAAAAAGAGCACATAGAGGTCATTTGGACTGCCTGGAAAAAAATATAATAGGCAAGGCCTGGCAAGGTGTGTGGGAGAAACTGGCAGTAAGCTGTTTTTTTCACAGTCAGGTGTGATACAAGATGATTTTGAGCCAAGAATCACCTGAGATTCACTATCAGAAGAGTATAGAGAGATTATATGTAGAATGTGATGAAAAAATGTTTCAAGGTTATGTCTGTTTCAACACTTCAATTAATTTTTCTCTGAGTGGAAAGAAGAAATAAATTTATTACAATTTACTATGTTTTTAGTATACCATTGCCATGTTAAATTCAAGGCTTAGTCCAAGCTTTTAGATCACTTCTGAATTTCTCAGGCTATACTATGTAACTGAAACAGATGTCCCAGAAACCTCAAAAAAAATTGAGATTTGTCTCCTGAGTTTATTGACAATTCTAAGCTTTTGCAATATGCTAAACAAAGTGTCATTCTGAAGCCCATTTATGATTAAAGTGCAACATAGATTCAGTACTGAAATTACATATATAAATATAATTCAGTACTGAATTACAAATATTGTAATTTGTGTAAGCAGAGAAGAATAAGTGATAATACCATACAATAAAATAATTAATAATATAGAACTTACAGCTAGTATTGCCAAGTAATTGCACTTTACTAATACTGATGACGTGCTGCATATCTAAAATTTACTTATGTTTACTGTTGCCATAGTTAAAATGGTCTGCTAGATTGCAGCTTGCATAGATTTTTTGAAGTTGCAGTCAAATACACTAATAAAAATCTGAATAGCCAGAAATGACTTGTCAAGCTGTGTATGGAAAACCTTTGTAATCCCCAACAAAATGGCAACAAAGCTCCAGCAAACAGAGAAACAGTTTTCTTTTAGCTTCATACTGTGGCTGTTCTCTAGCTGTGGAACTGGAAGATTTTTTCCATTTCTAGGAAAACAGTCTCATTGGGATCTTGTCACTCATTTGCAAGCACTTGTTCTGCTGTGTTTTTCCTAGAAACAGAACCTTTATCAGAAAACACTTTGAGAATCATTTAGTCATTGCTACTAAGGAAAGACAGATTCAAATCAAGACTGGAAAGACCTTTGAAAATAAGATAATTCTGAATCTCTTATCTTCTCTGACATTTACTTTTAATTCTAAAAGTTCTTTTTTTAATGAAGATACACAGTCCCTCTTCTGGATTTTGTAGTATAAAATCCCACTAAACAACTTTGAGGGCATAATGATCTGGACAGACTAGATCTTCTCAACCCTAAACTCTATTTCTTAGCCCACAATATAGTGCAGGATGGATAAAAATTTGGTTTAGAAGTGTAAAATGAAGAACATATAGTTTAGCAGCAGTACGCTGTCTTACCCTATACCATGACAAATATTTTTCTCATTCTTATTCTGCTTGTCATATTACTAGCTTCTGTAAATGCATCCTGAAAGGTAGTGTCTAACTGAAGGAAAAAACCTATAGTAAATAAACCCTCAAATTTTACAATTTACAATTTTACAACACCCAACTTCAGTGGGATGAAAACATTTTGTTTCATGATGATCTAAAGAAATGAGATATGTTAATCTTTTGCAGGGCTCGAACAAATAAGGACTATCTCATGTAAAAAGTAGTTCTTATTTGAAGGCTGTGAGTATATATATATGTTGAGAGCATGTGTTCTATTTGCTATTGATTTCAACTTTTGCTGTTGTGATTCTTAGTATTTGTTAGAATTGGATTATATGTGAAAAAAATCTGTTCTGTGAGGTAAGTTTTTTCTAGGATTACAACTAGCTTAGTGTATTTCACAGAAGACACATAGTTCTAGACAGTAAAATATGCTGAAAGGCTATTCCTTAATGTAATTTAATCCTGGGATTTTAGCACTGACAGGACCACCATAAGGTGTCACCACAAGGAAACATCAGAAGAAGAATGAAAGCAAGGATGTGGGCTATGCACAAATTTACAGATAAAAATAAAACAGCTCTATATGGCAAAGATCTGTCATAACTTATCTTGCCTTACCTTTACAATTTAGTACATAAAATCATACCTAACACATATCAGGAAACCTCCCAGACATCATCTTTCTTATCTTAGTACCTTATTGAACCTCACTGTGTTGTGCCTTACAGCACATTTCAGTTCAGGAAGAAGAATGCTGCACCAGAGAAATACATTTAATACTTTTTTTTTTTTTTTTTCTGATAAGAAAGTGCAGATCAGAGTTTCAGCAGATATCTGAATGTTAATATTTTCCCCTACCTATACCAGACTGTGTGTAGTTCTTTGTTTAGAGATGCTAAACACTGAACCAAGTGTCTCCATATACCAAAGTTCTATACATGTATTGAAGGGAACTCTTCAATACCTGCCTACCTTATAGTTTATTCAGAAATATAATTTCACATTGTTTATGTTGCTACATTAACTTCTCTTTTAGTCCACATACAGATTTGGACTTTGCAATTATAAAAAAATACAAAGCTGCCAGGAAGTCTAAAATCTACTTTCTTACATTTATTAAGTATGGATTATCTATAAATCCAACTCAGCTTTGCATTTAATCTGTGATCAATACCATCATGCATCGTTTTTCTTTGAATAACATTCTGAAGCCAATTAAAAAATTGACAAAAAATACTTTCTTCCTAAAAACTGGTTGTTTTCTGTTGTAGATTACTTAAGTTTAGTCTTTTATTATAGTCTATTGTGAATTGTTTGAAGTAGGCATTTCTTTTTCATTCCTTTCTTTCAAGCTGTTCACTTAAAATTTTTTATTAAAACATTATTTAAAAAGCCATTTTAAGGCTAATATTTTAGTTTCAAATGTTCCAACTAGTTTTTCAAATTGAAACTGGAAGATAAGACCATGTTACTTTGTTTTACTAAAACTCTTAAAACTTAGGAGGGTGAATGAATGTCCTGGTTTAATCCCAGCCGGCAGCTAAGTACTACACAGCCGCTTGCTCACTCCTCTCTGGTGGGATGAGGGAGAGAATCGGGAGGGTAAAAGTGAGAAGACTTGTGGGCTGAGATAAAGACAGGTTAATAGGGAAAGCAAAAGCCACACACAGAAGCAAAGCAAAACAAGGAATTCATTCACTACTTCCCATCGGCAGGCAGGTGTTCAGCCATCGCCAGGAAAGCAGGGCTCCATCACGTGTAACGGTTACTTGGGAAGACAAACGCCATCACTCCGAATGTCACCGCCTTCCTTATTCTTCCCCCAGCTTTATATACTGAGCATGATGTCATATGGTATGGAATATCCCTTTGGTCAGTTGGAGTCAGCTGTCCCAGCTGTGTCCCCTCCCAACTTCTTGTGTACCCCCAGCCTGCTCACTGGTGGGGTGGTGTGAGAAGCAGAAAAGGCCTTGACTCTGTGTAAGCACTGCTTAGCAGTAACAAAAACATCCCTGTGTTATCAACACTGTTTTCAGCATAAATCCAAAACATAGCCAATACATAGCTACTGTAAAGAAAATTAACTCTATCCCAGCCAAAATCAGCACAATGAAATTCAGGAACAAAAGTTCTTAATTATCTTCTACCCCTTTCTTTCCTATATCCATGAGTGAAGTGATGTCCCTGATAGCCAGTTAAAACTTTGTGTATTTTACAGTAGCTGTATACAACTGTCCTCAGCTTCTGATGTAAAAGTTACCAATTTTGTGTACGTTAATTTCTACATTTTATTTATTAATGTTGTCATTATAGCCAGTCCAAGCATTATGACATTTATTATTTGTCATCATCAATGAATCATATGATATTTTCCATAATTGAATTTAAATAAATTGCTTTCTATATACGGTTTCATCAAGTAGGTTTAATTGCCTTTATTAGCCAAGTCAATTTGCAACATTTAACAGTGAAGAAATGATTGAACGTTAAAATAGTCTCAATGAAAACTTAATTAATATGTTAAATGAATATTTACATTAAAGTTTAATAATCCAATGTAAATGTTTAATTATCTTCGGCAACTATGAAGATCTGAATTGAAATATTTTAAGCTAAATTAAGGGGAGGGGGTTAGGGTAACTTAGTGTAACTAGCACCGTAAGTAGCATATGAAGTATAAATATCTACTTAATTAATTAGAAACAAGTGTAAGTGACTGAAAAACCTATCAACAGGATATGACAAAAGAACTTGCAGCACTTGCAGAATCACTAGAAAAAATTCAAATTGAGATGTGCCAGTTTACAACTTTTTTAAGGTCTGGTTCTCATAAGTTTCACAGAAAAAAATAAACACAAGACTGAATAAATACTGTGTTAAGAATTTACAAAACATCAGCTATGGGAAAAGAACCCTTGACAGCAGAAGATTCACAAGGGAGAATAGGAACAGAAAGTAAATGTATAAAATACAATAAAAATTAGGAAAGACAAGTTCTAATTGTGGAACATACAGATGAGGGTCAGTACAGAGCAATGAATACAAACAATAGTTCACTCAGGGCTTCTGCTGGTCTTCTAGGAGGATTTACTTCAGTAATTCAGAGCAATCAGCCTTATTTGTAGCTACTGCTACATCCTCAGTGTTGGAAGAGATTCCCCAGCTTTTGCTCCAAGATACAGCAACTTCTTGATGGATCTGTGTAAATGCATCTTTGCTTCCTTCATATTGGTCTTCTTCCTTGATGAGTTCTCCAACACTCAGATACCTATTCCTGGCTTTTCTGCAGATGAGATACTCAAAACATTCCGCATAATCTGTATAGAATTTTTCCCCATGGACATAAAAAATAATTTTGTGTTCATTTTCCCCCAGCTATGCCCACATTTTCTGCCATTACAGTCCTCTCCATGCCAGCTTTGGTAAGTAACTCCTGAGTCTGGGTTTTGTAAGCCCTGCCAGGAGGAGCCTTGCCTCGAGTCTTGTCAGCAGAGCAAGGGAGAATGTAGGACAGGTGCAGCAGTGTTGACAAGAGAAAGGGTGGCTACAAGGGGCTGAGGGAAGGGTGCTGACTCCAGAGCAGTTTAGGAGGTCAGATGGATATCAGGGCCTGGGAAGAGACATTGTAGTCAGGAGAGGACAGCAGCAAGCATTACCTCTGACTGTGGAAGCACACAACTGCTTCCACAGCTATTTTTAATCAAATGCGGGATAAAACTGGCATGTTGGAGGAGCAGAGCCAAGTTTGCTATGTGTTTTGTGGCAGGATGCACTTACAGGTACCTGTAGGAGGGGAACAAAGGTGGGGGGATAATTGGGGAGGGTATTTCTGATGGGAAGGACTTTCTGGGAGGAAAACTGGGAAATGGGGAATTGGGAAGTGCTCACCTGAAAAATGGGAGCTATGGGACAGAAGGAACGGGGTGTCAGTACAGGGAAACCCAGCCACCTTTAGCATCCTGTCCTCTCCCAACTGCATCATCTCTTTGTGCTTTCTATGACATTCCTACAAAACTCTCCTTATTTTTTATTTCTGTATTAAATATGACAGTCCAATCTAAATGTTAAGATAAGACTGTACAGCCCCTCCACCACCCCACACCCCCCCCAAAAAAAAAAAGAAGAAAGTGAGATTCTGAGGCACTTTTGGTTAACAATAATACATTTAGTTTTAAGACTACCATTATAATTACATTTGAGTTATGCTGTTGCTACTAGCATGAGGCAAAATAATAATCTTTTAAAACTGCTTAAATTGATTTCCATCAACTTTATTAAATATGCATAGTTTTTAGATTTGTGATAAAACTGAATTATGTTACACTAATCTCAGTAAATCACAGATTACTAAAATTTACAGTAATAATTTCAGGTTTTATGAGATAATAAGTCATTGATTGTGGCAGATTTGTTGATAACTGTTTTGTGAGTTATCTCAGTTTGTAAGGTACTGCAGGTTAGAAAATTGGATGTCTGGTCACCACATAGTGAAACTAACAATCAAAAATATTCTTAGGTTTTTTAATAGAAAAAGATACCAGAACCAGAGGAAGCAGGAGATAAGATGGAAGGGAAGGACTGGAAACATTGCCTTGCAGACTTGTTATTGTTAAAATCTTTTTCTTTCTATAGGGAAAGGTTTCATGGGGTAACAAGATCCATGCCTTTCTAAAGATACATTTTTTAAGTCAGCATATTATTGTCTGTTGCTGTGCCTGTGTTCCAAGGCCCTGTCCACTGTTGATTTTCATTTGACTTTCAAATCTGGACATTGCTACCAATATTCTCGATTTTTAACTATGCATATGTAGGACAGCTAGACAAAAAAAAAAAAAAAGAGGGAAACTGATCATTAAAAGAAGAAAGGAAAAGGAAAGATGACTTAGACAGGATCAGCTAATCTAATCGTATTTCTAATATATACTTTATTTTCCTTTAAAAAAGAGCAAGCCAAAGAATCTGGGAGAGTATCACCATCGGTCTGAGAATAATAGCCTTACAAGAAGATCCCTTTGAGCCGGTTGCGTATGATGAGAGAATTCATAAGAAGACACAGCCAACAACAGGCTACAAAAAACAGTTCTAGGAGCCGTAAATCAGGTGCAACTATGTACACGCTGTGGTCCTTAAATAAATGTTTCATAAGTAAGCAAAATATCTAGTGTGTTAAATACATGCAGCATAGCTTCATTAATATGCACACTGCATTATAGAATAGACTAAATTAGTAACTTGCAATAGAATGACAAAAATAATCTGATATCAAAAAACAGATGGGTAAGATTTAAATAATTTGCAAGAAGCTCTTCTACATTTTTGCTGTTATCCTGGTAAAATGATTCAGGAAAGAGGTCACATATGTGTTTTTATGTCATCCACATGCAGTGAAGTTATGCGGTGACTGCTCAGCGAGATATAATTCATCGACATATGGCTTATGTATTTTAGTTCTTTGAAACAGACTCTCCTGAAGCCTTACATAAGCACATTATTTTTAAAAAAATCAGGTTTTGGATTGCCCTATCTATCTAAATCATATTATATTAAAACCATCATGATTAAATTTTTTCATGAACCAATTTTCTGTAGTCAAAGCTGAAATAGTCATGATATTTAAGAAATTAGGAATCCTGTCACCTACTTCTGTTAGTGCAGCGTGTGCTTTTTGTAATGTTGTCACTTCTTGGTATCTTGTTAATATGAATCTGTACTGTCCTTTTAAGCATTACAGCAATTTCACATCCTTTTCTGTAACAGGACACATTCTTTTAATGTTTGACATTTAGTTTGCAGTATAAATGTGCATCCCTAGGATGACAACGTTGATACAAAATGCTTATGTGATTACACAGCTCAAGCATTTTAAAAGTGTATATTATGCAGGTTGTCAGATATATCCATTTTTTAAAATAAATTTGACAAAATTCATGTTTGATAAGTAACAGGTGAAAGAAGTGAAAATTTCCCTTGTAATCTTTCAGTAACTGACAGATCAGATTTCCTGTGCTTCATTTAATCTTCCATCTGCAGTTGTGAAATGAGTCATATTGGTTAAATAAGAGTACTACAATAGTTAGAAAATTACCTGAGGTATTGGGAAAACTGGGCTTCACTCTTTGGTCTGTCGTGGTTTAACCTGGCAGGCAGCCAAATACCACGCAGCCGCTCACTCACTCCACCCCCCCAGTGGGAAGGGAGAGAATCGGAAGGGTAGGAGTGAGAAAAACTTGTGGGTTGAGATAAAGACAGTTTAATAGAACAGAAAAAGGGAAAATAATAATGATAATGATAAAATAGACAAAATGAGTGATGCACAATGCAATTGCTCGCTGACCGATAACCAAGTAGCGATTGGTACTTCCTGGATCACGCCTACCATTCATATACTGAGCATGACATCACATGGTATGGAATACCCCATTAGCCAGCTGGGCTGGCTGTCCTGATTATGTTCCCTCTCATCTTGTGTACCTAGCTCAGTCAGTAGACATGGGAGGTGTCCTTGGACTAGGAGGGCACTTAGCAGCAACTGAAAAATCAGTGTGTTATCAACATTCTCCTCATACTAAATCCAAAATACAGCACTAGGAAGAAATTTAACCCTATCCCAGCTGAAACCAGGACAGGTCATAGCAGATCTTGCATGTTATCAGAGATCTAGCCTGGCTTCTCAGAGATACAGAAAGAAGTAACTAACCCCCTCTCACGCAAATTGAAATTATTAGGAACTAACAGAATTAAGCACTATACAATTCTGAGAATCCAAGCCCAAGTCTCTGTATGTTTCTCTCTTTCTTCTGTAAAACAGAAAAAATTAGGAAGATAGACAAATTATCAGCTAGAAGGAGAGCTGTGATTGTTCCTGTCAAGTGTGCCAAAAGGATTTGGCAAAAAATACTTTTTTTTCAGATTCATGGGAAACAAGTAGGGCAAACACCTACTTACCTATCCAGGACACCAACCCATTATGTTTCATGAAAGATAGATGCTGACCAGGAGTGCCAAGGATCATCTCCTCGAATATGAGGATTTTGGTTCAAACCATTGCCCTGAAAAAGGCATTTAGAGTTTCTGTTCGCAGTTTCCATGCAAGTATTCAAACTATTGGCTAGTGGCAATGTGGGGACAGATCACTAAGAATCTCCTGGCTAGTGTTATTCCACAGTGCAAAATCCTACAACAGTTGGAAATAGCTAGGTTTGACTAGAATTAATGCTGTTTTTAAGAGAGCAGCAGTCCCTCCCCCAATAAATAAAACTTTTTTTTTTAATGAGTTAACTGTCATAGGTGAATTATTTTTAGTCTTTGTCTTAATTCTGCAAGTTATTTTCAAACTATTTAATTGTTGAAAACATAATTTGACGTTGTCACGTTTGACTACAAAGAACAATTTTGAGTTGCACCACTTATCTCTGAAGTATATTCAAAACCAGCTTTTCCATAAAGTATCAGTCTAAGAACCACATTTATATTTTCTGTCCCTTTCTAGAGATTTCATCCACAGATGAAAGATTGAATAATACCTAGTGAAACTTTCTTTCCTCTAGCGAGAAAAGTCTAACATAGACTTTTAGTTCATGTCTTCCCGTAGTCCTGGGAAGACCCAATTAGGTTTTAGAAAAATTCATGGACTGAGGAACCTACCTCAGCAGAATAGAAACTTGTTCTGTACCACTGAAAATTAAATTCTGTATCATTAAAATATTGTCCTAGTCTTCAAGAATCTCTGAACTGTAGTGAAGAAACAAATAAATCTATACACACCCTGAACTGTTTGGAAGTTGAGCCATTTATTTGTGGTTGAGAAGACTCAGAAACAAATGTCTTCCCATCATTCAGTGACCACCGAATATTTTAAGATTGTCTTCATCTGCCCTGATGTATCTGTCTCACGATGCTTAAATATTTAATCAAACTGGCAAAGGTAAGGCTGAACTGAAAGAATAAATATTTAGTCATTCACATTCCATTTTATTCTTTTATAACCCTAACCAGGATTTGGGAAAAGCTCTCACAGAAAGCTGCTGCTTTATTTCACATTCTGTAAAAGATATATCATAAACCCCAACTCTTTTCTCCACTGTGTTTATTGGTGTTTCACACTCTCACACTGCTTTGCCTACTTTATACACCATTTACCCTCTCATGTCTTCCTGTCTTATCTCCTGAAGAAATTTCCAAATAATGTTTAGAAAGATAAAAAAAGTACTTTCATATGCTGCTGCACTTCATTACAGAAAAAAAAAAAATCCTATATTTTAGAGTGCTCAATGAAGAAAGCAGAAGATTGAGGTACTTTTATCTAAATTCAGAGGACTTCACCCACATTCTATGCACATTTTAAGAAATGTTAAAAATCTGTTTCTTTACTGAAAAATAAACTTCATAGCTTGGACTCTGATGATTTAAAATATCTATTTTGAGGCTTAAAAAATAAAGCAGTTTCATTACATCTGTAGTAACACTTCATAAATTATTGCCTAAGAGCCTTCTTGGAACCTGCTAAGATTGTGGGACTATTTCATCAGTTCAGATTTTAAATGCATTTAGAAAAAGTTCATGCAACTGTTTGCCCAAATGTGTGTGTAATTTCATACCATGTAACAATGACTGCAATGGACATAACCACATGCAATTACATTACATGTAATAATTACAGCATGCAATTATGACAAAAATTTTTCAGGTGGTAATGAGCACACATTTTTGCGTTGTAGTTCTACATTTGCATTTACCACTTACAGCCTCATTTCGTACCAGAAATATTAATTTGGGAGAGCAATTGAATTGTGGAAACTCAAGCTCTGCTATCACACCAATGAGCTGAAAATACTCAAGCTTCTCCTCGGTATATTACTAAAAGCAAAACTGAGTCCCATTATAGAAGGGCATTTGTGATATGTAGTTAGGAATAAACTACACCTCTGTATGTTTTTGTGAAATCCGTTGGGTTTATGTGAAATGCATTGACTTCTAGAAATCTCTTGTAAAAAGCAACATAGTTCCATAGTCTTGCTACATTTTAAAATAATTTATGGATAAAATCTCTATACCTGACAATATCTGAAAGATATGGATGGTGAAAGTTTTTAACTTATTTCAAATAATCCTATGACCAGGAAAGTCCCCTTGAGCCTCCACCTTTTCCAGCTTTTGTTAAATGCATTTTTCTCCTTAAATAAGTGTGATGTGCAAGTACCCTTAATAGTGAGACTCATGAATTCAGGTGAACCCAAGTCTTGCCCAAAAGGCAAATTATGTGCAATCAGAAAGACTCTCACTAAGCTTTCCAAAGTATATCAAGCCTGAAAATAGAAAAATAGAAGATAAAGCTACATAATAAATGTAAATTATGGTGTTCATACACAAGGCATGTGTGTAAAGATGTTTAGATCCTCCATGAACAGAAGCTGCAGAAGGAGAAGAATGAGCCTTTGGTTTCCTACAGATCTAGGGCTTGAGTGCTCTTGCTTGTGTGGATTTCCTGCTCCCTCATAAAAACAATTACCTCAAAGTTGTGTTCTTTCCTTAAGGTACTCACAGAGTTACTCTTTGCTACCTGGCCCTGTAT
The DNA here is from genome assembly GCF_000690835.1 of Fulmarus glacialis. NCBI lineage: Eukaryota > Metazoa > Chordata > Aves > Procellariiformes > Procellariidae > Fulmarus > Fulmarus glacialis. The sequence continues at coordinate 27,578 of NW_009230377.1, forward strand.
TTTCACAGAACCTGCTGGCACTTACCATCATAAAAACTGTAGGGATCACTAAATCTCCATTAGAATTTATTTAAACCTGCTGTTTGATTGCAGCTTCACAGTTAAGGGCTAAAACAATCAGGGAACTTATTTCCATGAGTGTTATTCTTAAAAAAAAAAAAAATCTAGATCATTTCCAATATCTCTTTTTCTGGCTAGTTTTAGTTTAAAAATCTAAAGTCATGTTTAGAACTTGTGATGTCTCCCCCTAGTCTTTTTTTAATCTTAAATGTCTATGGAGATCATACAATGTTCTGTGTCAATAAAACCTTAGCTGGGATGTCAGGGACCTGCACGCCATTTGTGGCATGTGCTGTCTTTTAGTGGCTTGTTCAGCAAGTTCCCAGATATTGAGGTTTTGGGTTCTACAGTAAGACAGGACTGGAATGAAGCCAAAGAGTAACTCCAGCTTTGCAGGTAGATGTAACTCGTTTCTGTTTTGCAATTTCTGTCAGTCCAGTTCTGAACTAGAAGGCCATAAACAAACCCTTGAAAACTCTCTGTTGTGAGGGAACTGATTCAGGAAGCTGGAATAGAAATAAAGCTCGAAACAACAGTAGAACAAGGTCCGTCAGAACTCAGAATAATGCCTCAAAGAAGAAAAAAAAGAGTGAAAAGGAACTGCCTGAGGCTATCAAGTGCAAACTCTATGCAACACTGTCCTGGTTACGGCTGGGACAGAGTTAACTTCCTTCCCAGTAGCTTGGGGGGTGTGCTCTGTTTTGGGTTTGGTGTGAAAGGAGCGTTGATGGCCCATTGATGCTTTGGCTGTTGCTGGGTGATGCTCACACAGGGCGGGGGGAGCACAGCCGGGGTGGTGGACCCAGCTGGCCAATGAGGTATTCTATACCATGTGACATCATGCTCAGTATAAAAAACGGGGAGGGGAGGAGGGGGGGGATCGCCCCCCCCGCCCCATTCATGACACGCGGTCGGGGGTCGGGGAGCCGTTGCATTGTGCACAGCCTGCTTTCTGTTATTGTTGTTGTCCTGACTGTTACTATTACTGTTCTATTTTGGTTTATTTCAATTATTAAACTGTTTTTATTTCAACCCGGGAGTTTTCCTATTTGTGTCCTCCCGATTCTCTCCCCCATCCCACCGGAGGAGCGGGGGTGAGTGAGCAGCTGCGTGGGGCTAAACCACGACAAACACCCCGTCCAAGAGTTCCCAAAGTATTCATGTCACCCCAATCCCCTGCATACCGCAAGGTGCCAGATATTTTCTAATGCCTCTAAAAAAGTTAAATCCTTTGCATAAGAGGAAGAAAGCAAGAGGAATTAGGAAAACCACCAGGATTCTAGATTCCTGCCACTTGGGAATAGTTTCTTAAGTGATTCCAACAGGTTAAATGTCTTTGTTAATTTGTTTCTCGTGTATAGAAGAGTGCTTTACAAGAAAAGAATTGGTGTAGGTTATTCAGAATGTGTAGGAACATTACTCAGGGACTGATTGTGGAAGAAAATCTAATCTAATAAAGAAAGTCTGAATGACAATGGTATCAGTGCAGAAATTATGATTTGTGCTTATAACATTTGTCCTGCAAGGCCACATAATTACAGAATATGTTTTTTAAAAATCAAGGATTAAGTGAATCTGATGCACAAAGTATGTTCTTAATCCTGATATCTTTAATAACATCACGGTGATAATGTCACAAAGAAGAGATGCTATCAGCTATCTGATGTCATTAAGAGTTGTAAGTTTAGGAACTAAGGCAGAATTAAAGCTATGGTCCAAAACACATGCCATTTTGCTGTCATTTCTCTCACCGGAAGCTACGTCTATAGTCAAATATAGTACAAACTTTTAAAACTTCTGAGAGCCAAAATGATATAGAAATCATTTGTTGACTATTTGTTGACTAGGATTTATGGGTAAACCACCCTCCAAAATATCATCTATCAGGGAGTTCATCCTATTGTTTGGTATATGGAACAGTCTGTTCCAAATGGATATCAGAAGTCAAATGTTAAAAAGTTGTAAGCAAGAGACAAAAGGAACAAAGTAAGATAGTTGTAACAACTGGGCTTAATTGTGTCCTCGTTTTAAGAATATCAGTGAAAACATGAATTAGTGTAGTTGTCAGAATCCTAGTTTAAGGAAAATCTGACGTAAGAATGGGAGTGATCCAGCAACAATGCAACACATAATTTATAACTCTAGACATTTTAATCTGTCTAAAAGATATAGTGTGAATGTGCTACCAGGCTGCTGCTTTTGAACTTGATACTTGAACTGTCATATCCTATATAATAAAACAGAATTAGGATTGGAGGACATACAAACATCTGTATCTTCTTCAGCCAAAACCATTCTGTCAATTTCAAATATATCAGAGAGATATTTTAAAACTTTTTAAAGTTGGTTTGGTTTGGTCTTGGTTGTTTTTTTTTTTTAATCTAAACCTTTGGTTTGGGGTTTTGTTTTTTTTTAATCTAAACATCTTCAAAGATGAAGGAAAATAATGCTATTACCATTTGCAGATAATGATCCAACAGAACTATTGAGTTTTCCTGTAGAAAGCAGGAGATATTTCAAAGGGATAGAGAGGAATCAGAGCTTTATGTATGGTGAACAGCAAGGAGCATTTTCTAGGTGGTAAGCAGTCTTGAACAACAACTTTGGTGAGAGACTTCTGCTTATTCTTCCTTTGAATTTCCCAGCATCTATTTGGGATGGAGCCTATAAGCTTAGTTTGCCCCTAAAACTTGATTTATTACTTCAGTGTAGACATGAATATGCTAGAGTTAGATTCCAGCTATACAACTGGATCCCTGGGAACAGATTTTGCTCCAAGGTTAATTTAACAGCAGGGTGACCTTTCTGTCAGTGCATTCTGTTCCTATTCCTGTTGATCTGCAAGTAGGGATAAGTCCTTGTAAAAAGCTCTTTCTGTTTATTCAGAAAATGTCTTAGAGCGTACTTTTATCTCAGCCTGTCTTGACACTTTACCTTGTGAATTACACAAAATCTATGAACCTGAAATGAAAGCTTCATGGCAGGTGCTACAGCAAAGACCATTCTCATTTGAAAGAACAGAAATGTTTTTAAGGCTGTCATTTCTTGAATTTGTCTCCCATTCTGTCCAGTATTCAAAATTTAACAGGTTGACAGCCTTCCTGAATTTATAATCCATTTTAGCAATGTTTTGTACACATGCACAGCATTCTGATATAAGCAGTCTTAAAAGAAAAAGAAAGGGTTAGAATGTTTATTTCCAAAAGAAAATGAGTAAAGGAGGACTTGATAAAATCAGGCAAGACAAGGAGCATTAGTAGCATTAGGATTTTATTTCATACCTTCCACAAAGTAAGGAAAAGGGGGGATTCAGTAAACTCGGAGGATAGCTGGGACAACTGAGAAAAAAAGATTATAAATTTCCTTTCACATAATGGAAATTAAGCCTATACAAGTTATTGCACCAAATTTACCTGAGTCCAAATACTAATAAAAGCTTGCTATTTTACCATTTATTCAGAGATGAAAAATACTCCCCAAATGGTTTGAAAGAATACTAAATACTTGTACTTCTTGTGCATAAACCATCACCTACATCAAGGGAAAAGTAATGTTTAAAAAGAAACTTTCATTATAATTCGCTAGCACTAGCACTGTTAGAAATATTACAAATTAGGTGTACCATTGATCTGATCCATAGCAAATTTTATCATCTCGCTGATCAAATAGAATCCTTAGGTACCATGCAGAACCTGTTTTATAAAAGGAAAAATACCTTTGGAGATTTTTGGAAGTCCAGTCTTGATGATTCATTGTTTTTCACATTAGAGCACAATAAATGCAAATTATCCCTTGGGTACCCTGTTAATTTATTCTGACATTTGGGTTTGTAATTTGTATGTAATTGAAATTGTTTTGTCTAACTCTGTTTTTGTATTCTACCCCCAATGCATGGAAAATACTGGAAAAAATTTACTCCTCCAATGGGAGCTTTAAAAATGTAAATGTAAAAGAAGCTGCTAGAATTTCAGAAAGGAGGATGAAATAAAGAAAAATGCTATGGGGAGAAAATATAAAACACTAAAATATGTTCAGTATGAAATTAAAAAAATAACAATTTTCATTTAAAGTGAACAAGGGAGATCTCAAAAACAGAGAAATGTAAGTAGCTTCAGCTACCTTTCTTTAAGTGTTTAGTCAGTAATACAGTAAGTTTTGATATGAATTTATTAGCTGAGGCATGGTGAAAACTCCATGGAGAGTTACTTTTCTGGATTAGAAACTTCCCTGTTCTTCATTCCAAAAATAAAATAAAATTTATGCAGAGTGTACAATAGGGGTGAAATGTTGTGCATGTGTACAAAACATTGCTAAAATGGATTATAAATTCAGGAAGGCTGTCAACCTGTTAAATTTTGAATACTGGACAGAATGGGAGAAAAATTGGAGAAATGACAGCCTTAAAAACAAGTAAATTCCTGAAACGCATATGGGATTTCTTCTTTCAACCAGATTTTTACCTCATTTCCACAATTTAGAAATGCAACTGAAAAGAATCATTTAAGTAAAATTGCTCTTGGCTGAGTTAAGTAACAGAAACATCTTTGGAAATAGAGAGTTGCCGACAGAAATAATTGTTAAACTAGATATTCTGAATGTGTCATAGGTAAATTTTTCAGAGGCACTTAAATGCTGAGTCAACAGCTCCTTCATAGAACTAAATCTTGAACTGGATTCAGTTCTAACCACTGGTGGAGGCAGACCACGGCTACACAGAACTGCTGTGATTCGCATTATTACCATTCATAAAACGTTGCCAAGCATATAGGGCAAAGATCATTCTTGTTGCTCCTACCTTGATACATGCAAAAAATGAGACAAGCTATCCAGCTGATATGATCACAGAGTACTAATCCACATTGAAGTGTATTGCCTAGAAAGTGATTAGTAGAGAAGAAAAAGTCTAGATGCACAGGTAGAATTTGTAGATCTGCAGGTGGCACAAATATGTGCAGCTGGGGAAGGTGCCTACATTACAAGGCAGAGAAAGGAATGGAGGAAAGAGGTGTGATGGGAGTTTATCAGTTAGGTGCGGTTATAATAAATTCTGTCAGTGCAATGATACTATTATAACTGGTAAAAGCATTCCAATATCAACAAGCATTCAGAGAAGAGAAAGCTACAGAACAGAAGAGCTAGAAGGAAAATCTTATGCAGAGAGAAAGGAATTAAATGAACATTCCTCCCAGAAAAATTCTCATAGTTCCCACAGGACACGAAAAGATGAGACTCAGGAAAATCTCCAACGAATATTAATTGATGCAATTAAAAACAAATTCTTACTTTGCTCTGACTAAATTTCCTTTAAAAGGTTTTATGTTTCAAAAGCATAAAAATTAGATTGCAAGTAATCTGGACTTCTTTCAAAAAAAAGTAAAAACACTTTGAAAACTCACAGTCTTCTGTAACAAATCCTATTCTCTTACTTGTTAATTGGATCTGGTATTGATGTTTTTCCATTACAATCTTTCTAGACAGAAATATAGACAATAATAAAATTGATCCTAAAAGCTAAAAAGATCCCCCATCAAATAACCCACCCACCTTCCCAAAAAACCCAAGCCCCTAAGGTAACAATATTGGTAATCAGCATAAAGCATAGACAAAAAATTGATTTAGATCATATCAACTGAAATTCCAAGTCTCCTTATGTACTCTCATGAAAGCGCAAATGTGGGGGTAAAGACATTTGCTTAACATGGACTAAAAATGCACATGTGCAGTCACGCATCTTTGTTTGTTTGACTCATGAAAGCTCACAAAACCTGCAAAAACCCAGTAAGTTCAAAGTGTGTGTGACAGCTTTAACAGGACTCATATTGTCTAGGAATGGCTACTGAGGCCACGAGAAGACAGAACCAGTAACATATCTATTAGGTATGTTTGGTAAACACTGTTTGCATAATTAGACTTAAACACCATAGCTGGGAATATATCATTCTAGCTTATACTAAACTCCAGTCAACACCTTTGTTCTCTGATGGGAACAACAATACTGCCACTCTGGGTATAGAGTAATATAGAGTGTATTTCACCTCAATCTTAAAAAATGGTAGAGAACTGCAGCTTATTTTAATATATCTAAACAAATTATGAACTTTTTAGTCTAGCAGCTCAATAGATACTGAGCAAAGAAAGTTAGCTGGAAACTAAAACAGTGAAACATTATTAATTTTTAAAATAATGCCAGCAAAGCAGTTTGGAAATACATTACTGCCACTGAGTAAAAAAGAAATAATGTGTATCTATTACCTTCATTTATGAAATCAGTCTTAAGCAGCCATATTTAGAAAGGAAATAAATTAAGCCTTTTTTCTTCAGTAATGAACATTATTTTAAATACTTGCCTGTCTTTTCAGTTGCTTTTCTGAATTACACCTGACCACTGATTTCTCATTGAAATTTATCAACTGTCAAGACATTGGATGTGAAAATAATTTTGGCTCAGTAGGGATTTAAATGATCTGAGGCAATTAGATTAGTTGGGTTCTGTTCTTGAAGCTCATTATTCTTTGGAGAAGAAAATGGTGTGAAAGAGAGAAACTTCGTAAAAAGAAGGTAAAGTATCCCTGGGGAAAATTACATTGCAAATTTTTATAGGACGGAGATGCCAATGCAGATGTGGAAAAAAATATATTTAGCTTAATTAAAAAAAAAGAACTCAATTACTTCCATGAATCAAGGAAGTTCAACTGCAACAATATAGATTGTGGGTTTCTTTTTAAAATCTTTTTTGCATTTCTGAAATCACTACAAGCAAAAAAAAAAACCAAAACCCAAACTCCTAACATGTTGTTTGCTCTTAAAAATTTAAACTGATTTAAAGCTTCTTTCATACCCTAAAAGCTGATCATAATTAACCATAACTAACAGTGAATGAGTAAAAACATTTTAAATTATTCATCTTTACTGACTTACTTCTCCTATTTGAATGTGTTTGTACACTTATGAACTTGGTCATCTACTAGCCACTGTGACATTTTAGTTGCACAGAATAATTCAGATCAGGAAAAACCTGTCAAGGTCATCTGGTCCCACTTCTAGCACTTAGGATAACCTTAGGTTTTTTTCATTTTGCTCAGGGCCTTGTTGAATTTTGATTATCTCGTCTCTCATCATCCTTTCACTGTGCACCATTGGAAGAAATGTAGCTTTACTTTCTTTATAATCTGCCAACAGGTAGATGAAGGTGGTGATAATATCTCTTTCCAATACTGCCTTCTACAGGCTAGAAGAGCCCTGCTCCCTCAACCTCTCCTCACAGCCCAAGTGTTCCGGCCCATGATCATCTCAGGAGCACTCTTCAGAAATTGCTATAGTTTATCAATGTCTCTCTTCCTTTGGGAAGTCCCAAACTGGACACAATATTCAAGGTGCAGAATCCAAGTAGTTAGTACGGGAAGTAATCACATCTCTTGATCCTCTGGGTATGCTCTTGTTGTTGCAGTTTAGTAAGCAGGTGCCTTTTTGACACACGGTGGCACTGCCAAACTCATGTCCACCTTTTTGTCCATCAGGACCCTGGTCCTCTTCTGCACAGCTGTTGTACAGGGTTATTCCATTTCAGGCACAATATTTTGCATTTGCCACTACAGACCTTAATGTGCCTTCTGCCAGCCAGTTCCTCTAGCCTGTAGAAGTCTCCTTGAATGGCAGCCTTGTCCTGCGCGCACAGATTGCTTCCCCCAGTTTGCTATTACCCATAGACACAATGATAGAGGTGCTGTAAGTCTGTGCCTGAACATGGACTTAAATTCCTTCTGTTAGTTATGAAATCTGTCTGAGTTTCTGAATACAAACGTCATCTTTCTTTATTCTCTTTGATATGCAAGATGTGAAATCATGTTTAATTGCAAGGTACTTAGCCTATTATTCTTCCAAATAGCTTTGCATCATATAAATTAATTGTCCTCTAATAAAAATTAATGTTTAACAAAATTATTGGTAATTAATTAATTACCGAGATTAAAGATAATCTAAGAACAAGGTAAAGGACTTTCAGAAGTCAACACTGTTCCTAAAACTATTAAATGTAAAAGAATAGACAGGGTTTGGGGTTATTCTGGGCATTATATGCTTGGTCCAAGTTACATGCGACAGGACCATTAGAACATTGTATTTTATTAAAAAAAAAAAAAAAAAAAGAGAAAGAGAGGAATAATCTTCAACAGCTCAAGAAATATGGGACACAGTTTGGATAGCTAATGTCAGCAAATGAGCTTTTGTCTCCAGCACCACATAAAAGCTGTATTTTTGTTCTACTACTGCAAGGGCTGTACTCTTCTATTCATCACTTTGGCTTCTGTCTCACTGCATGTTCAGCTTTTCAGGTGAATACCTTTTCCAGCTGGACACTAGCTGTCAGACGTTAGCTGACATTAATCCCTAGTGAGTAATATGAGCAGGATCAATCACAACTGATGTATAAAATACCTTACTAAATATTACAAAATGTTGATATTATCCAATTTCTCTATTGGAAGGAATGCTTAGGATATTATTTTACCTCAGCAACATGGAGTCAAATGGCCTCTTTCCTGAAACATCAATTCCTGTATTGGAGGAAGCATTAATGACATTTTCACCTATGAAAACAATTATTGTCAGGGTAGTTCTTGTTGATAAATTGATGCTAAAGTTGAGGGAAAAAAAATGTTTTCACACTAAGGACTGTGTTATTACTATCTCCAAGTTCATAATCATAAAAGCATGGAGAACAGACATTGTCTATGCTTCAAATGTTTCAAGACGTATTAGCCTTTTTCTAAGCTGTCCATGAGAAAATTGCGTCTGGTTTATCTAACTTTTGATATCAATCCTGCAACCTTCTTAGGCAATTTACTTAGTATTTAATTAGTGTATGAAAACTCTTCCCAACGCCTGACTTGAATTTTACTAGAATTTAGGCTTGTTACTTCTTGTCCTGTCGACAGTGGACATTGATAATTGCAGTTGTTATTTCTTCCGACACTGGCTTTTTTCATGTTTGATAACTTATCTCTATTATAGATTCCCTCTGTAGTTTTCTTTCCTGGGTACTAAGCAATTCTCAGTATTTTTCTTATAGGACATAAGTTCTAGGCCTCAATTTCAAGCTGAAAGAGCAAAAATTAACTGTAAAAATATGTTATTCTTCTCTGCTCAGGCTATCCACCGGGATAATTTTAAATAATATTTCTTACAGATTATCTTTTCCAAATATAAATCAACTTTTCCCCTTTTGACATTGTCTGGGCATGACAGAAGTTCCATTTCATTTAGCAGGGGCCTCCTAAAGATATGTAACAGATATGTAAGATTCATAGGACATTTCCTTGCACAACTCTTCTAGCATTCATAAAGCCCATATAATTTGAAATTGAAATAGGTGATTTTTTAATCTGAACCAACTAAAAAAAGAATCAGCTTTCAGTGACATGAATGTCTGTCTGTGTGCATATGAAACCTCAATTTTACAATTAAAGACTAGATCTTTTGATTTCAGAGGTTTAAACTTTTTTCCTAGCCATAAAGTACTTCACCATATGAAAGAAAAACAACCCAACCCTCAAGAATTAAAAGCTATATGTGTATTTTTTGAATATCTATTGTGGTTTAACCCTGGCAGACAGCTAAGCCCCAAAAAGCTGCTCGCTCACTTCCCCTCAGTGGTATGGGGTAGAGAACTGGAAGGGTAAAAGTGGGACGACTCATGGGTTGAGAGAAAGGCAGTTTAATATGTAAAGCTGCACATGCAAGCGAAGGAAAATAAGAAATTAATTCACTACTTCCCATTGGCAGGAAGGTGTTCAGCCATTTCCAGGAAAGCAGGGCTTCATCACGCGTAGTAGTTACTGGGGAAGACAAGTGCCATAACTCTGAATGTCCCCCCCTTCCTCCTTCTTCCCCCAGATTTTATTGCTGAGAGTGATGTCATATGGTATGGCATATCCCTTTGGTCAGTTGGGGTCAGCTGTCCCAACTGTGTCCCCTCCCAACTTCTTGTGCACCCCCAGCCTGCTCGCTGTGGGGCGGTGTGAGAAGCAAAAAAGACCTTGACTCTGTGTAAGTACTGTGTTATCAATACCGTTTTCATCACAAATCCAAAACATAGCACCGTACAAGCTACTGTGAAGAAAAATTAACTCTATCTCAGCCAAAACCAGAACAATATCCAAACCCTGAGTAAAACAAGATGTGCAGATTTGGGATGAATACAGCTTTAAGATTTTATTTGTTTCAATCAATTTTTATCTTTTTAACTTTACTGGTGAAGTTATGCTGCTCTGTTTGTCTGTCACACAGAAAAATTCTTAGTCCAAATCTCTTTTTTTTTAATACTGTGAATGTTCTGGGTGTCACTGTCTGTCTGGATTGCTTTTATCTGTTCAGCGCTTAGCACAATAGGCAGTAGCACAGAACAGACAGTTCATATTTAGTAAGATCAAGACAAAACCATCAATCATGGGCACTGTTGACTTTGTGGTAGAAGCATGAAAAGGAACTATTGTAGTTAGGGGCTTGGCTAGCTCATCTTTTTTTTTGAGAAAAACTGTTAATTTTATAGTCTTTTAACCTTAACCTTAATTCTTCTGTTTGAGAGTGATGTATTATGTGAAAAAGAGGATGTGTTTTTCATTGTCAAATTTGTACATGAAGTTCCAAACACATTTATTATAAAGGAGATGTTCCAAATAATTTTAATGCCAAACAATGTTCAAACTGCTTCTGTCAAAGAGTCACCAGACTACAGAGCTGGTCTTCCCCTAATAAGTGTGCATGCAGGGCGATGATTTAGTCACTATAGTGGTACAATACATAGTAAAATTCTCTGCTGTATTAACACCTTCCTGTTCTCATGCTGACTGTGACACCTTAACTAGAAAGGGGCCACATGTGCCAATACCTTTCAGACCCACTGTAGTTTCCTTACTGTTTTGGAGAGCTCATTTGGTCCATGCTGAAGACTCCTAAATCCAGACTTGCCGTCTCTCCACAGTATTTTTTTTCCTTCACTCTCCTCCAGTTTTCCTTTTCAAGATTTTGTTTGTTTTTTTTGTTTTGGGGTGGGGTATTCTTGGTTGATTCTTTGGGGTTTTTTAACTTTGCTGTTGCTAAAATTAAACATATTTCCAAGCTATAAAAACAAGCTCCTCTAAGCCTTCCTACTGCTTGAACGCTGACTGTTCCATTCCGTTAATCCTTCAGAAGAGCTTCTCCCAAGGACACCTGTTCTCTTCATTGTACTAAAGGGGATTTTCTTTTGCTCCAAACTTCCTTGTTCAGTTACTAAAAGAATTAGTTCCCCTAGATTTATCTAATCTGTTATCACAAATTGATTCTACTTGAAAAGATGATCACTCAAGTATAACAACAGACTTTGTCCCTAATCTGACAGATATGTGACAGCATATAGTAAATTCCACATAAATTGAGGCACTGAGTTTTCAAAACATGAAAAGCCCAGCTGAAGTAAATTTAATTAAGGAAAATCACATATTAATGCCTGCAGGATAAAACAAACCTGGTAACTGACAAAGCATTTTATACAACATTTTAATTAATTGATTAAAAGTGCCCTGGCTCTACAGATGGAAACAGAACTCAAACCAAGTGGTGGTGAAGATCTTAATGATTTGGACAACCCTATTCAGACAGCATAATACATGATTTATCTTGAGTTTTATTTAGAATGGTTACCACGTATATAATAAAATACTCCGGATTTTTACTGTTATATTTCATTGTTTCTCTTCTAATTTAAGTGTATCAAGTATTCTTAACTTACACCACTGAGAGCTGAAGAGGAGAAATAAACATCATGTAGTTACCCATCTGTTATATCAAAAATAGCAATTTCCTTTAAAAAGAAAAGTTACACTCCAAAATTTCAATATTGCCTGGAGACAGCCACTCCCACATCCTCTAACACCATGGACATCTTTCAATCTCCTATCCTCAGGCTCTGACCTCTCTCTATTCTGCGTCTGTGGGGTACAGCAACTATACCACAAAGATTTGGGGCTACAAATTGTCTGTAAATTCTTTGAACATCACAGTTTTTCTTCAGTCCTTTGACGCTAAAGGTACAGGATCTTGTGCAAGGCCATACACTGCTGACTGGAACCTATTATTTCTGCTACATGCTCTGACACATCTAAGTGCTGTGTTCTCAGCCCTGTCTTTCTCCCAAAGGGTGAGTAAATCTCTAGCTCTACATGCAGCAATATTGTCTCTGAAACTCTTTTATATTTCACTTAGTTCATAAACATCCACACTGCTCTTTAAATAGGACTAGAAGTCAAAAAACATAGCATTTTACTTTTTCAGTAATGTGATCTTTTTTAATTTACAAAGTTTAAAGTAGAAGTCTACACTAGAGTATCATTTCCCCTGTTCCTTATCAACACTTTAACATGACTTCTCCTTGCTTTCAGCCAAATTTGATGGGGGCAGAAGGGAGGGAAAAAAAAAAGAAAACAACCAACCCATTAACCCCCACCCCAAAAAACAGGCTTCCCTTTGTCCTTTATCTTTGTTGAAGAAAGGGGAGACAGTCCTACTCTCTCAGAAGTCCTGTAGTACAGATACAATGTGTGGGAAAGGAGAAACAAAGATGTATGATCTCTAAAACTAGGCCGTTTTCTTCTTCATGGAAGACATTAGAAGCAATAGACACTTGATTATTCAACACACTCATAAAAAGCCATGTTAAGATAGGTGGTCTTCAAAAGAAAATGCAGCTGATGAAAACTGAGGCTTGCAATAATGTGAAATAAGTCAATTTCTCCTTCTGGCCATGTGCATATTTACTTAAACTAGTAAAATAGTACATTTTCAGAGAAAATCTTGCTAGTCATTCCCCCTTAAAGCCCATTAACCTGATGGTCAGCAAGGATGGAGGTTCTAGGCTATACATTTCCTGCCTTGGAACCACAACCTCCTGAATCAAGCAAGTGCTTGACTAGTCGTGGGTTTGGGTACTCTCTTATCTTGGTAAAAAAAAATGCATGCTGGCCTACAAAACTCTCTCCTGACAAAGCCCTCATCAAGCGCAGTGCACTATAGCAAAAATGCTCAATTTTTACAAACCTGCATTTGCTGAAGTAAAGCAAAACATGAGTGTCCATTGAAACAGTTCCCAAACTAATTTACATCTCCCAGATTAAGGAGGAAATTTTTGTAAGCTTTGGTGTTAGTACCCCTAAGGGGCAAACAAAGGACTGTCTTTCTTGTGGGAATAAGTCTACTCAGTAAAAACACATAACTTTTACAGTCACTTTTTAATTTAAGTGCTTGTTAAATTATGAATTTTCAGTGGAATTCCATAAGAAAATCCCTCAGGCAAGTACACAGCAACTGTAATACTGATATTAATATTTGACTTATGATTCTAAAGTTAAATTTAATTACTAAAATTCCTGTTTCTACCAGCTTCCAGCATTTAAGCAGGATCTTGATTAAATTTTAATTTGTAATGTATTTTAAGGACTAATGTTTAGACTAATTAAATTTTATTAGTGCCAGGTTATGAAATTAATTTAAAATGAAGATGGGTTCTTTTTTCTAGTACATCTATTGTTTATTAAATATAAATGTTATTAAAGTTATTTGAATTGCCTAATGAGGACATAAGCTGCCCACACTTGAATTGAAATATCACTGCTTCTCACGTTGTTAGTTTTTGTATAAGATCATGAAAGGATAATGCCATAAGTATTCAATTACATTGACTGCTAATCTCAGTGTATAGTCTACCATGATTTTGAAAGTACAGAGGCAAGCAGAAGTAATTATGCTTTAGAGTTCACACTAAAATAATAAATATCTTTCCTTTCAGGCACCTTTAGGGAGTTATATTCAATAAATTAGTCTAGCTTCTCCCCTTGATTTCCCCATGAATCTCAATTATTGCACATAGAGGAGATCTGGAGAATGAGACAATGATGAACTGGCAGGCTAGTCCTGCTAGGGAGTCAAAAAAAGAGGAAAAGAAGGTGAACACTATTTCTAAAATATTTTGGTAACAGGAAGGCGTTCTAAGTGACAAAGAGCCATTATTCAAAAGTGGACTGCAGAAGGGATGTCACTGAATCTGACTTCTGAAATAAACTTCATTTTCTGGAATAATTAAGGAAAGTTATTTCTTTTCATTCCTTTCTATACTAACAGAGATTGTGGATATTGAATAGTTTAGTGATGGGGTTTTGGGAATCCCTGTATTTGCTCTATATTTGGGAGTATTCTCATTAAAACCCTTCACTATTTTTTTTAAGCTTTTAACATTCTTTATTATGCTTAAAAGTGGTATAAATGTTGAGCTCCATGACAACTATTAAAGTATGACTTCTCAGGAATGCTCTGCTAAACCCTTTGTTTTGTCTTTCGCTGGTCATAACATTCTTCATATTGTAATGCTAAGCACCAAGGCTTAGTCTTCTAAAATGTCTCCTTGTTGTACTCTTCTAACACTACGGAGTTTCCACATTGGAGTTACCTCCCATCAGATTCACTCACTGTACCGTCAGTAGAGCGCCATCTGTCTTAATCATATAAACCCTCTATTTATTTAAACCTCTCACTTGAAAAATTAAGGTCTTAACCTGTAGGTTAATTTTTGTTTATCTTACATTTCATATAAGCACTATCATTTCATTATTGCTTAAGATTTCTCTTCTGTGGTCCAGCATTCATCACTGTTTACCAGAATCAGACACAAAATACCACCATAGTTTGCCATTTGATTAATGAGGGATGAAACATTTATTGGGTATTATGAATGCCAGGGTTCCACCTGTTCATAGTATTTGTTCTCCAGCCTGTATCTAGTAAATCAAAATCTCTTTATAATAACCCCATCCTCTGTAGAGTTTATTATTCTAATAACTAAATTGACATCTCTATCCATATCCAGTTCTTATCTCAGGAGTCTGGAGTAGTATCTTAGTATTATCTGAGCAGAACCTCATTTACACTTCTCTCCAAAAAGATGCATTTAAGCCATGCCTTGATCTTTCCTTAAAATCTGTATTTTACAATGTTGCTTTGCCAACTTTCTGACCAATACCTACCTCTGTTAAATTGCAGCTGCCATTTCTTCACATCCTTATTACCTCTATGATAATTGGTTACATCTTTCATCAATAGTTCAAGCTCTATTTTTTTAGTGTGTTCACCCCTTGCTTATTAAAGGAGTCTTTTCAAACTTCTTCCATCATTTCTTCATTTAAAGTTGATCTTATTAATTGTGTCAGCTTCAGTTCAGAAACTTACTACTTCCCAAGCACCTAGTAGACTGCATCTGCTCAGGAGAGACCTTTTTTTATGCGAGTCTTCCCAGGTAGTCACGCATCCCTCAATCTTCCACACAAATATCTTTCTATTCTAATTTGCTGTGGCAGTGGTAAATTCCTTTTACTGACTTTTTAGGTTTCCAGGAACAGCAGCTGGACTCTTCCTGTGGTCTTTCTCACTTCCTGTACGGAAATCCACAGCTACTTGTCTACAGTTGAAGACTGTTTACTTCTGCAAAGCACTTCAAAACTTAGTTTTCTTGCTTAGCTTTTGCTTCATGGTTTCTATTTTTAGTCCACAACTAATTGACTAATGAAATCATAGTAATGTTATTGTCTGTGCAGCATTATCACCTGTAGGCAGCTTACACAACTTCTTTTGAAGTATAGTTGGTTTGGTGACCAATGCTACCTTAAAGAATTCCAATCAATATACAGCAACAGTAATAGTAATTTGTTCCAGTATGAACCTGAACTCAAACAAAGCAAAGGTGTGCTGGTAGTTGACCCATAAATTAGAAACAGCTAATCTAAAGCTTATAAATTGATCTTTGTTACTGTCGTGGTTTAACCCCACGCAGCCGCTCACTCATTCCCCCTCCTCCGGTGGGATGGGGGAGAGAATCGGGAGGGCACAAATAGGAAAACTCCCGGGTTGAGATAAAAACAGTTTAATAA
>NW_009230377.1:43706-43925 GCF_000690835.1 Fulmarus glacialis
GGGGACGAGCCCCCCACACCCCTGGTTTTTATACTGAGCATGATGTCACATGGTATAGAATACCCCATTGGCCAGCTGGATCTACCACTCCGGCTGTGCCCCTACTCACCCCCCTCCGCCCCCGCCCGGTGCAAGCATCATCCAGCAACAGCCAAAGCATCAATGGGCCATCAGCGCTCCTTTCAT
This sequence comes from Fulmarus glacialis, assembly GCF_000690835.1. Classification (NCBI taxonomy): domain Eukaryota; kingdom Metazoa; phylum Chordata; class Aves; order Procellariiformes; family Procellariidae; genus Fulmarus; species Fulmarus glacialis. The sequence goes on from NW_009230377.1 coordinate 43,893, forward strand.
ATCGAACCCAAAACACAGCACACTCCCCAAGCT
>NW_009230378.1:0-1465 GCF_000690835.1 Fulmarus glacialis
CAGCCACAGTTGTGCCTCTGCGCCTTGCACACCTCTGCGCATAGCGCGTAAGTCCTGGAAACATTTCTTGGGGGAGGAGGGAAAACAAACCATCCCAATTTAACGGGGAAAAAAAAAAGAAAAAACCCAAAACCAAAAAAAAAAAACCAACACCCCACCCCCACTTATAGGCTTCAGGCACCACAAAGACCACTTATTGCATCTCTTCCTACCCTATGGGTGCAGTACTGATCGGCTCTGTGCAGGACGAGCCCTCCCCTTCCCAAGCACCGGCCTCGATATCCAGAAGCCAGGCATGGGCAGGGGCTGCAGGCCGACCCGGGGAGCCCAGCCGCAGGAAAACAATGTGAAATTTTATATCTGGGTACACCGAAACCAATGCTTGGGAGCAACTGAGGATCCCCCAAGAGAGGGCTCCCCCCGGCTCTGGATCCCCCCCAGCTCTGCAATAACCCTTCCCCTCCACCACGCTTGATGCATCCCCAGCGGGGCCAGCCATGAGGGCTTGGTGGCCCCGGCTGAGCGGGAGATGGAAGAATTCCACTTAATTTTTTTTTGTTGGTTTTTTGGATTGATCGTTTTCTGAAAAACATCAGCACAGCACAGGACAGTACTACCCACCCTAAATGTGTCGCTATATACATTCTACATAAGCTCTATAGCAATCACATGTAAACATCATCGTTGTGAGGAAATACTAGGACAGAAAAAGGCAAAGCTACAATGAGGCAATTGCCAATAGCAGATGTTCAGTCTCGGCCAGAGCTACTCATGTTTGCTGAGGTGGGATGAGAAGCAGGGGGAGCTTGTGGCAGGAGAGACGCCGAACCTTGCTGCTGAGACTGAAATGGCAGAAGGACTGTTCCCTGACAGTGATCGTCACCGGTGGCAGATTGGGGACCCGCAGTTCAAACCCCACGGTGGCCTGCGGGCCCTCGCACCACCGGGCTGGTTGTTGTCAGAACCACGGCTCCCCCGAAAGCGGGGAGAAACAGCCAGGTAACTGTGCCGGCATGTCTGCCCCGGCCAGAGACCAGCGGCACACACAGCCCCGGAGCCAAGGGCCACCTCGGCAGGGCTCAGGCTCTTGGCATCGCACCTTGTGCAATTTCGGAGGCTTTGGTCGTACTCCCTGCAGGACGAAACAGTACCCGCGCCAGGGAAACGAGAACATAACCCCTAAATCATGTCGAGGGGAGACCCCAGGAGACTCTAATCTATCTATTGGCAGAGTTAAGGCTATAATATTCTATCTACATAGGATGGCTGAATCCCTAGTGGTCTCTGGGTCTGAAAAATAAATGGGGATGATGGCGATGGCTTGAGGAGCAGCGAGATTCCCGCTCCGTCCGGAAAACAGGGCCTCTGGCCGGCTCACGGTGGGGTTTGCTCCAGCCGGTGGTGGGCTCTCTCCCCCTCCCACCTCGCCCGGAGATGGAGGGCAAGTTTGCAAGCAAATTTCGGG
>NW_009230379.1:0-5111 GCF_000690835.1 Fulmarus glacialis
ATAATTATATTAAAATATTTAAATATTTTTCCAGTACAATAATTCTAAAGAAGTCCCCTAGGACTGTCCCAATTTTTTCTAAAACTATTGCAAGCTCAAGTTTGCATTACACTCAGAAACTAGACTGTTTTATTTAGTACAATGTTGTCTGTCACCCCACTTGCACTGCATCCAGTGTAATTACCTGCCTTCCTGATGCATCAACGTATATTTTCAGTCTACATACCAGTCTCTGACTCCGGTGGTCAGACATCACCCTGATCCCACAGATTTAGACCGTTGTGAGAACTGCCATGAAACACAATTTCCATTTAATTAAAGGCAGTACAAACATTCCAGTCTCTATGGTTACATCTATCCTAGTACATAAAATGGGCCAGGGCCCATTCTTTGCCCTGATGGCAAGTGGCAAGGCATGGCTTGTAACCATATGGCTACATCCTCCTTTTTCCATCCTGCCTACTGGGAACAGTCCCTGGCTAGTGTTGTTGCCTGCATTGTGTCCGGGCATCATGTGGAAGCATGATGGCATGGGCTAAAAATGTGCCAAGGAAGTTGCTAATAATTAAACAGTACGGACCGCAGCAGGAAAGTGCTTGAATCTCTGCATTGCTCCTGTTTAGTGTACTAGTACAGATGTGGGCTATGGCTACATCTTAGTAAATCAAATAAACTGTAGTTCAGAGAGTGACTCTCATCCCCACAGCAAAACCCTCTAGGTCCACCAGGAAGGGCTCCTAACCCAGGCTAATCCCCAGTCATGCCCAGGCATCAATTAACGGTGTGGAGGGTCAGCGCCTGGCCTTCACTGGCCATGTTCAGTTTACCCCCACAGATGAAGCCTATGTGTCTTTTTAGCCACAAGGCAACGTGGCTGATTTCAAAATAATGAAAATTTTATCATGAGTTTAAGCCAGAATGAATGCACTTCAAGCAATAAGCACGTGTGTTGCCAAAGTTTGTATTTAGGCCCCTTGGACAGCAGTCTAAGAGAAGAGGGATGACAGACAGGACCCCACATTTTGGCTTGAGGAGTCTATATCATCCTCTGTGAGATAACAGGTTTCCAAAATTCAATAGCACCAGGGAGAGGATGCTAGGAGAGCTTGGCTCAGCAAGAGAAAATTATATGGAAAGTTTGCAACACTGCATTGAAGTTTCCACCGGGGTGGAAATCAGGCCACAACCATTGATAAATAAAGTGCCACTGGGTAGTCCCATAAATGCTGTTGAAATCAGCCTGCCCCAGGTGAACTTGTACATCATTTGTCCTCCTCCTCCCAGGGCAAAAGTCCATGACAGTAAAGACATCCATATTGTAAAACCTTCATTGCCGTGCGGTGCCACTCTTTTACACCTTGCACTTATGCTAGAGATAATGGTGTCAGCCTGGGATTTACCCCTGGTCAGACAGTAGGTGGGTAGGAGGATTCGGGATAAGGTCTCCCAGCGCAGAGGCTCAGCTGCCAGCGCGTAAGAGCTCCCTTGGTTCCTGCCAAAATGGTTTGTCCATCCGGTGCCCTGCATTTGCGTCAGCTGTCAACCTTTTTTTGTGCGAGTATCTGATTGCCGGTGGTACCTGTGTGGTATTAGGTAGGATAGGGCTATTATGAGCACTGAACAATTGCAGGAGGAAAGGAAATTGAGAAATTACAGGCTCAGCAGTAGAGTTTTTTCCCTCTGTCTTTTCAAAAAGAATTTCAAATCTAACTTTAACAACTGAAATCACAGGCGGATATGATTCAAAACTATTCTGGGCTTGTTAAACTATTTTTAAAAATGCAAAAGCTTTTATTAGCTTAACATACTATTCCAATCCACACGAGTAAAATGAAGCGTGTCTTCGTTATTCTGTCAAGATTATGCACATTTCCCTCCTGACTCACGACCACACTGATCATAATGGCTTTAATTGATATTCATGTGCATGCCATATTTACTTCTGCAGAGTTCCCGTGTAATTGAGCAATAGTTAATGGGCACTTAGGACTCTATTCACAAGAGATTACAAATGTGTGCGTATCGGGGAGCTTTTCCCTGTGGAGTTTCCATGTGTCTGGATAGGTGCATAATCAGCGCGCCAGTCATCAGACAGAGCAGCTGACACTCATGGCCCTGGCGAGGGCTCGAGCAAGACAAATTCTCAGCCCCTTCCCAATTTGGACTGGGGGTAGGGTGGGGGACTGCGGCGGGGGGAGATGATTACGGGTTGGGACTGCTCAGCAGAGCCGAAGACGGTATCTGTGAAGATTCAGGATTTAGGTGAATCGTGGCTCCAGCCTTTGATAAACCAGAGCTGTCTCCTTTCTCCTCCTGGGCAAACAAAACTCTCCTTAATTTTCACTCTTAGGTAACCCTATAGCCTGTGGATCTTCCCCATGCTCCCGTCAGTGGGGCACGTGGCATCCCTCACATCACCCAAACGACCCGTTTCCCCCCCTTTTTAGTCTTTAGACGTAGCCAGGCGTTCACGGATGTCCTTCCCCGAAAAGGATCAGAAAAATCGGAAGCACTGGGACCCAGCAGTGCTCCGCTGGGTAACCTTTAAGATGTAGCAATAACACATTTAGATAGCAGACTTCACTGAGTGGAACCCCAAAGCACTTTACAAATTACAGAGAGAGGAATCACGTTAACTCCCTCCTGATAAGCTGTCATTCCCTGTCTGCAGTGCAGCGGCGGGTTCACAGCCCACAGCAGAGCTCTACAGCGGTTCTGGACAGGCAGCGGGACTCTGTACAGCATCCAGTGGCACGGCAGGAGAAAATAAACCAGGCACGGTGTGATTCCTTGGATTGGACAGTGCTTGTTATGCAGGCATTTGGGGAAGGTTTCAAAGGAGGTTGAGTGTGATGGGGTGGTGACTTCCCCAGGATTTGTGAGTTAATGGAGTGAGGGAGAGGAATGAATAAAGATGAGTTTGCTAACAACACTGCCACATCAGTGTGTTAAGTAGAAAATAATATCATTTTTCTTCTTCATTTCTTTTTATCTTCTTTTCCTGTGCTAACCAGTACGGTGCAAAGCTCATTCTGCTCTGATTACTGGGTTTAATAATATAAAACTCTTGAGGTGGTAAGATAGGAATTGTTATATTATTTTTTTAAGTTCACTTACAATTTTGGACATCAATAGCTACTGATTTTATTGTGTGCTTTCAGCCTGTTTCTCTCTTGCGGTGCTGCTCCTTAAGCTTAACGTCATCATTCTGACCCTGAGACTTGCTCTTTCCTTGTGAAAGTTGAAAAATTAAAAATTAAAGGACAGGGAAAAAAGAAAAGCAAGTCTGCAAAGTGAAGGAAGACAAGCTGGAAACTCCACGTTCGTGGCTTGTGGCATGGACCCCGACAAGAGCTGTATGAAAGTCCTATCGATAGCAGTTCTGGAGGAAACACGTAGTCATCTCTCAGGTCATAGTCCCTGTCGTATTTTCATGAGGTTTGAAAGCTGCCGCCCTTATGTATTTTTATCCTCTTACAAAACACACCTGGGTCATTCCTAGTCCAACACAAAAGAAGGGTAATGTTGTCTGCCGATAAGAATTGTGCTTGTCTGAAGAACTGATTATGCCTTGTCGCGGAAACGTGTTTTCGACGTAGAGTCTAGAAGCTGCATCTGGAGACCACTGGTGTGTCAGCGTGCAGCTGGGCTGCCCGCAGTATCACTGCCCTCAGCAAAGGTGTCCCACCCGGGGAGGGAGCTCAGAGCTTCTGGGGGTAGTACAGATTTCTGCATATTTCAGAAAAATTACCTTTCCCGTTGGCCAGGTAACAGTGAAGCTGCCTTCCTCCCTAGAAAAAGGTAGAAAAAAGTTATCCTTAGGTTTCAGGATTGCATGGAATTGGTATGAAAGAAAGACCTAGTGTGATGTGTGGGGAGAGGTGTAAAAATAGTTAGTGTCAGAGTTAAAATACAGGATAGTTTATATCAGGTATTTCTTACACATGGATTTCCCTCATGCAGGCATGCAGTTATCACATTGCATTCATGTGATGATCATCTTCAGGTGGAACAGCTCCAGCAAGCAAGAATGAATATGGGAACCCTTTCTTATGTTTGCCATGTTACAAATAAGTCTCTATTGTTGAAAAGAACAATAACAGCATTTCTTCCTAGTGCAGGTAGTGATGTCTTTATCGCATCCATCACGATGCTAAATGCAAGACCAATGTCTCATAGAACTTCTCCAGTCCAAGACTTGCTTGAAAATGAAACCACTGACTTTGCACATCAAAATTTTGGGTGGATGAGATATTGTTACAGCACAGAAGCATTTAGGATTCCTCCAACAAAGACTGGCAATGTTGTTTGCTTCACCCTGAGACTGGCAATCTTGGTTTCAACGTAGGCTATGTGCAATTCTCTGCATTAGATTATTTCTACCCTCACTTCCCATTTGAATGTTCCATCCTCTGAGGCAGAAAGCATTCTAGGATGGGATTTTCTCCATCCACTCTTTTGGAAAACTTCTTGTGGAAGACTAAAATATTCACTGGGTATTATGGATTCAGTGGGATTTATAACTATCCATTTAAGAATTAGATGTGGCACCACTCAGGAATACAATACATACAGTCCCATCATGGATGTATCCAAAAGTCCAGTGATTACACTGTGCTGAATTATATAGTTATATAGTTACTTCATTATTATCTGCAGTAGAGGATTTGCTTCCTTTATAGAATTACCTCTCAGGATGGTAAATGCCAGTTTCTGACCTTATCAAGAGTTCTCAAAGTGAATTGTACATCTGTTCCAGATCCAGCCCAAATCGGCAGAGACATTGTGCTGTACAATATTGGTAATGATTAGTATGGAAAAGGCATTCGTGGGTTAGATGATGACCTTTAGTAGTGAAGAAATTGAGGTGTTCATGGCACATCTTAGCAATACAAACTAGTCACATCACTTGGCAGAGTTGCTCCTGAATGTATAGGAATAATTTATTTTAGAGGACCAGATGTTTTGGAGGCTCTCATGGGGATTCGGTTTTCCTCTCAGCATGATTAGCAGCAGTAGTTTCTAGGAATCAGCTCAGCTCCAGTGAAACAAACCACAGTTTTTCTGTCGGCGTGGAGAGAAGAGGGAGCAAGGCCTGAGAGCCCTGCGTT
>NW_009230379.1:5129-15708 GCF_000690835.1 Fulmarus glacialis
TGAGCTCAGGCTTCCAGGAGGACCACAGCACTGGGAACCAGTGACAGGCCGATAGCATCCACCCAATTCTCAGTTTGCTTCCAGGTTGCTTCCAGGATTTGCCATCATGAGCACTTGCTTGAATCTCAGCTCTTCCCTCATCAAAATATAAACTTTCCTTTGGAGCCATTACATTTTTTACTGTGCCAGACACACAGATTGGGCAACAGGCTTCCAGGAGGACCACAGCACTGGGAACCAGTGACAGGCCGATAGCATCCACCCAATTCTCAGTTTGCTTCCAGGTTGCTTCCAGGATTTGCCATCATGAGCACTTGCTTGAATCTCAGCTCTTCCCTCATCAAAATATAAACTTTCCTTTGGAGCCATTACATTTTTTACTGTGCCAGACACACAGATTGGGCAATAATTCTAAAATGAAATGTTTCACAATGACACATTTGATTTTTTTGTCTTGATAAGAGAAAAATTGTTTTGATTCTTATTTTGCTTTGGCATTGTATTGAAATACTGTTCAGTGTAATGTGTGTACAGTTATCCCTCTCCCACACACATGCACAAATCTTCAGAAAGGATTAGCCACAGGTGGTGAATTGAACTCTCTCTTTTTCTCCTCTGTACTGCCACTCACTAAACCAAAATTCTTGCATTTAGTTCAGTACACTTCTGCAGAAGTTCCTTACAGAGTGTCACGCTTATAATCTTAAAGTTTGATGACAGAAGTTGTGATTCAACAGTATCCCGAAGCTTTTGTGTAGTTCTGCATGCAGGGTTTAATGGAGCTGTTCCACAGAAGAAACCAATTGAACTACTCAGCTGCAGGGAGCTTCCAGTACGTCAGAGAGACGCTGGAGAGCATTATCCCAAAAAACAGGGGAGAAGGGCATATGACCCATTACCTGTACAGCCAGTTAGGTGTGTTTGGCTATCTGCTCCACAGAAAGGGTGTTAATATCAATTTGTTGCATGCTTAAAAGGAATAGAAGGAAGACATCCTGGTTTGAAAGAACTTGTGTGCCCTGAACATTGACTGTACCATACAAAGATGCTAAACTATCCTTCCTCAAGGGAAGTTGTTAAAATTGTAAACTGGGAATTTATGACTTGTATGACTGCAGGGTGTTGCAACATACAAAGTCGCGTAAGGTTGCATGGTGTTCATGGGTAACCCCAACCTGTTCGGAATACAATTACAAAGCTTAAGGAGTTGAATGAGTTGTGTAAGGTAGCATAAAGATAACATCTAAAGCACTTTTCCTATAGTGCTACCTATCCATCTATAAATATTTATAGATACATATAATGCAGCTAACAATAAAAAAAATGCATCTAACGCTCTTTTTTTTGTGTAAGTGTATATAAACATGCACAGAGAAAGAGTGAGTATATGTATATATGTGGTATTTTTTCATTCTGTTTTAGAACAATTTTTTGTTAATGTGTTTGAAGGTCCCTGGGAGTCTTTAGATTTGAGACAAGTGGATTGTGTGACAATAACAAACATTAAACTACCATTATTTAACGAAGTTGGTTAAAAGTAATTCCAAAGCCATCATATTTCTAATTAAGTTTGAAAGTGATGCATAACAAAAGGACTCAGAGAAACTTTAATTTCATATTCCAAACTAGTTAGTCCTATTTGTTTGCTTTGAATCACTCATTTCAATAAGGTGAAAACTTGTGTTAATCCTCCATTCATCAGTTGCCTGGGTGCGTGTGAAATGAGTCATGTGGACAAAATAAACCACTGCTAGCCGCAATATTCTATTGTCCTTTAAGCTTCTTCAAGGGGCCTCTTCACAGGTACCAAAAAGCCACTCTAGACACTTCACATATTTTTGAAGATCCTCCCTTTTTTCACATTGCACATTACTCACTCATTGAAGAATGACAGAAAACAGGCATAAAATGAAGGAAAAGCTGAAGTAGGCCAAACTCATTTTCTACACAGAGAGAGATAATTGGCACTGCAGTAATTTTGGAGAACTGAATTAAATGAATAAATTGTGACATGGGAAAAACTGAAAAGGACAACAGTTTCCTGGCTTGCACATAATAGTTACTTTGGACAGCATTTTTCTTGGAGACCAATTGATAAAACAGGACAAAAATGTTTTTCCCATTAATTGCTTTCAAACATTGTCCTGCTAAATGCCCAATTAAAAGGTAGAAGTGTGAGCTTCTTTTTTGCTTATAATGACCACATATTGGGGGGAAAAAATCAGTAGCAATGTCCTAGCATTTTCTTTTGTGGATGTGAAATAAAAAGATCAATGGAAAAAGGTTCTTAGCTTACCTTAAACTAAAACAGCAGCCTCAAAGCCTGCAGACCAGCATGGGGGTGAGGATGGGGTGGTGGATAGTGGGACACATACAGTATGGCTGCACTATGCTGAAACTATCATTTACACCAAAAAAACTTAATTTCATAAGTTGGTAAAATACATAAGCATAACTTCATAAATTGCCAACTGATACTTTGAATGGATTATAAATGGAGTTATTTCATGTCCAAGAAAGGAACAGTTATGTATAAAAATCTTATACCTAAGTTTTCCCTCATTTGATTTTTAAAAAACACTTGCTGTAAAGACATGGTTCTCTGACAATTAAAAAAAATTCTAATGGGTCAAACGAACAAAAGGCACTGGAGTCAAAGTTATCTCTGAGATAACTCCACTGAATTAAAAGGGGGTTAATTCATCACCTTCTTATTAATTATATTACTTGAGCTCTTAAAGAGCTGTCACTGCCAGTCAATGCTATAAACATTCATTACTTTTTGCAATGCTATTTTTAACAGCAGATTCACTGGCAGGAGGAATATCTTTTCTAGATGGGACTAACCTAAACCTAGCAAAATCATTTTAAAAGGAACATCTTGGTAACAAAGTAGCTTTTCTCTGTCCATACATCTTACCTGTACATCAGTAATACCTATATGTTTCACAGGGCTTTAAAATTTCTTGCAGACCATCAGGCACACTCACCACTAGCCTTAAATTGAAAACACTGTAAAGATGAAATGGTTGTACAGATCAGTTACAAAACACCTAGCACGGCCTTCCACCAACTAGTAATACACAGGGAATCAGTAATGAGTGTGGTTCTGTTTGGCTGAATTTAGTGACAAATCCCGCCTCATATGAAAGCAATCTCCAATTTTCAGGTTGCTGGGAACTCTCTAGAACAGAAGATACAAGTGGTGCTCCAAAATGAAGCATCGCTGCTGGGCAGGGACCTCATTTGCTCCTAGCTGTGTAGAGGCTCTACTCAGAGCTGTCTCTGGACTACACCACAGATAAACCATCGATGCTGTGCATCTAAATCCACTTATGCTCTTGCAGGGAAGGTTAGAAGATAGGTAAAGTGGAAGGCCAGTCCCCTCCTGACAAAGGGAAGTAAGGGGTGAGAAGTCAAATGATAAGAGCTCCACATTTTATAAAACTGATTAACAGGTTAAAACCTCAAAGTCCAGCTGAAGGGAAGGACGGTGGGAGATACAAGTTCTGGATATTGCATGAGGCTCCTGTATTCCCACCAGAGATCTCCTGTGCATGTGCTGCACCTGGATGGACCAGCCATGCAGCCCCAGTGTCAGCATGTCAAAGCTGCATCCGTGGCCCTTTTACAGCCATTTCTAGGCCAAAAGAGAAACAGTTTCTGCAGATATCCAGATTACAGTGATCCTTACATGCTTTTTTTCCTCTGCAGTCTACGTGAAATTTTCTGCCTTTGTCACAGAAAAGAGACTGGTCCCTCTGGGGCAGTAGATTTCTCTTCATCCTCGTTGCCCGAGGCACTGATTAAGTGAAGTGCTTAAGCACCTGAGCGACTATAAGCACATGAGCCATTGCACTGGGTCAAAGTTAGTCAAGTGCAGAAAAAGACCCTGCTAAGGGAAAGTTGCTATGCAGAGCTATCTATTAACAGGAATACAACGCAAAAAATACAGCAGGGCTCTTCACTTTTTTGCACTATTTACTGGGATTTAAACAGCTCTATGAAACAGACCCTGACCACAAATTTTAAACTATTAGTTGATCTTTACAGAATAATTCTCTTTTGTTTTAAGACGTCATGATTTATATTCGTCCATGTAAAGGTTTTGCCTCCATAAAGTTCCGTGTTTTAATTTCAAAAGTCAGACATCATTCTCATGCACAAGTGGTAACACAAATATGATTGTTAAATGTTGTAAAAAGTAGGCCAAAAGAAAGCTGGGTGAAGAGTTTTAAAATTTACATATAATTTATGTGTTACCTTGCTGTACAGCATATCTTGTTTGGAACAGAGTGAGAAAAGTATCACAACAAAACGCCACAGCAGTTCCGTCCTGCAGCAACCATGCTTACCTGCAAATAAAATGGTTATTTCATTAAAGCAACTCATTTTCTTCAAAAAGATCCCATTAAAGCATATGTTATCTGAATCTTCAAGAGCTACTTAGGGTGCTGTCTGTGCTGGAGGTAGAACTCTACTTTGCCTTCCCTCCTTACTCCTCTGAATGAATGGCAAAGCCTCTCTTTGTTGCCACAAAAGAAGGATTTTGCACTGAAGTTGTTATCCTAAATGATTTGAGCAGGGACAAATGGGAGCCGTGATGGCGTGCCAGTGCCGTCCCTCTGTGTAGAGTCTTGCCCCACATCCGTCTACCTGCAGAGGAGGTTTGGGCAGTGTTAAGGACCGTGACCACCTCAGGGCAAAGACCATCTCTTTCCATGATTTTGGAAAGTGTTTGCCAAATCGGAGGGATTGATCTAGGCCAAATCTGTGGTTAGTAGTGAGAGAAATGGAAGAAGGTGGGCAGTTTCCACTGGGTCCCACTGCTTTGGCATAATCTCCAAAACCCTGTTCCTCCATGCACTGGTCATCACAAGCCTGTTACACCTCTGGGTCTGAGTCTCTGCAGCTTCACTCTAGTCCGGTGGGATACTACGCTTCAGGAGTGAATACGCAATGGCAACTCTGGGATTACCTGGTTTCCCAAGGCGTCCTGATCTCAGAGGGAAGCAGCTCTGCTCCAGCCTGACTGAAATGGATTTCGACAGCCTTATGGTCATAAGACATGAAGGACTTCACTGAAGAACCCCTTAAAATAAACTTACATGCCTTATAAAAGCATTTACATCCCCTGTGTTGCATGTGCTGGTTTGCCTTCCCTTGTGCCTCCTACCCCACAGTGACTGGACAACTCAGAATATCTTCTTGAATAGACAAGGAAAATCCAAGAGCTGCCTCCTAGAGCTGCTGCCAGGGTGGCCTGAGGGACACTCACATCGTGAATCCCTCTGAGGGGACACCAAAAGAGGACAAGGAGAGCTCTGAGGATGATACTTCAAGCAGCCGGTCCCTGGGAGTGGTGGCTGGAAGGGACTTTAAGAAAAGTGCTGGGGAAAGGAGACCTTCTGCCTGGCACATCTCACAGCAGCTCTGTATGGCTCCCTTTCCCAAAGGTCTTTTTTTTCTCCATCATATCTTGAGATCGCTGCTTGTATCAGGTTTGATGATTATTTATCACCTCACTTAAGAATTAGCTGGTGCATGACCATTTGATCAATGAGGTAAGAACTCACACATTTTGTCAGCCCCTATAGATTCATCTAAACATTACAAGATTGTGTTACTTTATTACAAGATTGTGTGTTATATTACACCATACAGAGAGCTAAAAATTCCTCTGTGCTCTAACTTGAGCTTCCTCTGCTTCTGTGTCCAGGACTGCACTCGTACTCTTCTTCCAGCATCTGTGCGTCCAGCATTTTCTGTTGCTTGTCAACTATTCATTGCCTGGTGCTACTCATATTCTTCTGTCACCTTGAAAATATTACTTCTTTTTTTCCCCTAGAGTTTCACTCTTCCAAGAAAGATCCTAAGCCCAAATATACAGTCAAGCCATCGTTTCCTTCATGTCAAGCCTGTATAAAATGACATAGTGCTATAGACATCAGTGGACCTACTCTGAGAGGTATGTGCTAAAGATTTCATTCTAATATTCTTACTGGGAATATTGATATTTCTACCAGAAAATCCAGGGCATTTTTACTGCTTGTGTCTTGCATGGGATGATCTGCATTAAAAAGTAACGTGCATTTTCTATTTTTGAAACACTGTAATGATACTAATTTTAAATTTTTTAATATACAGTTTCCAACAACTATGCTTTGCATGCTTTGCCCTCAACCATATATGAACACCTTTTGAAGGCTTAGATGAGTGGATATCTCTTTTAAGTAAAAATCTATTAAGCATAAAATGAGTAAAAGTCCAGTTACAACTTATCATTAATGTCTTCTCTGTCATCAGACCCATTACATATTAATGATTCCTCCAGATAGAACTGAAGAAGGCTGAATTTACATGTACGTTGTATATCAATAATAATCATAGTAGATACTAAAATTATTGCATGTCCTTAACAGTATCCTGCTGGGTATTATAGCTTCTATGGGAATATAAAACAGATAATTTGTGTCCCCCAAGCAATTTATACAATATGATTTTTTTATGTCCCTGCTACTTTAAACGGAATTAGTGAAGGCACTATGTTATCCTCAGTCACTATCCATCAGAAGTTACGTTAAAATTGATTAAAGTATTACTTATCTTAAGTACTGTTGACCTATTTTCTTTCAAACCTGTCACACATACATATAAGATTAAATATACAGTAGAACAGTGCAAGGATACAGGATGAAAATTTGGACTTCAGAACAAAACGTAGCAGCTGGTTGTTTCCAGAAGAGTAACTTCCTGAACGTTCAGGAGCTATTCATAGGATGCAATTTTAACATGAGCCTGGACAGTGGAGGTTTTCTTAGGGATTCATATTTCTATTTCCATCCTCCATATTCTTTTTTTCCTCATTCTCCTGTTTTCTATTCTCTTCTCTTTCCTGCCATCTCTCTTTGTGACTACAAGCCATAACTCTGCCTTCATTTTTTTAATGGATGCATGAAGAAACCGTGCTTCTCACATCTCTTTTCAAAAAGGGCCATGCTCTGGAGCAGGGTTCATAACCACAGTAGGCTGCCAAAATGAAGAAACAACACAACCGAATGTGACCGTAAATATTTTTTCATCTGTCCGTTGATCCATCCATTGCCTGTTCACACCCACTCGCAGACACCAGGCAATTCCTGCATGGACAGAAAGCATAATCTGCCATTCTCTTATTTCAAGGCAGGGTCCTGAAAGTGCTCCAGAAGCACAGACATTTATAAAAATCTTGCTGTGGGCAACTAACTTTCTGGAAGGGGGCACTCACAAAATTTTTTAAAAAATTTTTTTGGAAATAAAAAGAAATGGAGGGGAAGATGGGAGATTTTAAAATATTTCCAGTGTAGTCTACCCTTACAAACCTGAAGTTAGTTTTTTTAATATTTCGTAGGCTGTTGATTCTCGAATATATAACCCGAATTCCTGTGCTGTTTCTGTCAGAATGAGACATAATGTTGAGGCCCAAGCGCTGGGCCTGGGTTTCTGGCAGGGATCAGCCCTCACACACAACGATTCACGGAGCTTGCAAGTTAGCATAGCACCTGCATACATGCATGGCACCGTGATGGAAGACTGCGTGGCTTCCAACCACTTGAGCTTTCAGAGGAGATCTAAATACAATTTGGGCTAAATTCAGAAAATCTGAGGAGAACTTTTCCCTGAGGAATGCTTTAAAAATAGTGGGTTTGTCTTATCTCTTGTGATCCTCTTGATCATCTCTGTTGTGATTCACTGGGCCCTTCTTAGAAATGATCTGATGTCCTGCGCAGATTATAGTTCAAAACCAAGGTCTAATTTTGGTCTGTGAAGCATGCATAAATAAAAGGTGATCATTCCCCTCAGTTCTGTACTGGTGAGGCTGCACCTGGAAAGCTGTGTCCAGTTTGAGACCCCTCAGCACAAGCAGGATGCTGGCAAACTGGAGTGAGGATCACCAAAATGGGTGGGAGGCTGAGGCACTTAATGGGAAAGAGAGATTGAAGCTTGTTTAGCCTGGAAAAGAAGAAGCTAAGAGGGAAACTTATTGTTAGCTTCAATTACCTAATGAGGGGTTATGGAGAAGATGGAGCCAAACTCTTTTCAGAGCTACACAGCAAAATGAGAATGTGTAACAACTGCAAGGTGCAGCAAGAGAAACATTGCATGAACATGGGGAACAGGCTGTCCAGAAAGGCTTTCGGATCTCCATCTTTGAACGTTAAACTTGTTCAGAGATGCTCCTGAGCAACCTGCTCTGATTATAGCCTTGCTGTCAGAGGGACATTAGACAAGATGACCTCCAGGGTCCTTTTCAGCCTAGATTATTCCATCCTATTTCTGCTGGAATTCCTGTGGGGTTGTGCAGGCTCTTGTAATAAAACCTGGAGAATGATATTTAAATTGTATCCATTGCTCTCTTCAAATATCCAGCACAAGCTTGTCCTTACTATATAGACTACCTTTTCTGGGTTTTATGCACACTTGCATTCAGAAACTCATTTTTTGGGTGCCCATGTTCAGGCCAGTTCTCAGGGTCTGTTAAACTCCTGTCAACTTTGTGGACTGCAGATGAAGATGTGTATTTTCCACATTTCTGAAAAGTCAAGACTCTTCAGTGAAGCATCTCTTGTAAGAAGCATCAAAAAATCAGTAGTTACAATAGAAAATTGTGGTTATATTTTTGTCTCACAAATTGCTTAGGAGGTCTGAGGACATGTCCCCGTATATTTGTAAAATAGTAGAGATCCTTGGAGAAAGGCATGAGTGAATTTCAGTGCTGCCTTTTTTCTTTTTTTTCCCATTCTCCTACATGTGCTAAGAGACATTGTCTTCTCAGCTTCTCTGTCTTATATCAACATAAAGTAGTTCACTAGATTTCATAAATTATATCCTCTGCCTTTTTAGACATAGTCTATCAAAACACAAAATGAAATTACCTGGACAATGAGTGCCTGTTGGTGAGACTGAAAATGTTGTTCACAGGGCAATTCAGTCCTGCATGTGAAAATAGAGATCCCAGACCTGTCCCACCACATCCAGAGACTGCCACATCCTCTCTTACATGTTCAACCTGTTGCCCAGGTCAGAAATAAAACCTGGCTTACTTGCCAGCAGAAAAGTAAGTTAGGAAAACTCCCTTAAAATAAACCATTAACTTCTGCCTGGTCTTTTTGACAGTAACTGCTAGCAACAGGAAAATGACTGTCTGCCTTTTCTGTCAGTAGGTAAGAGGGGTTTCAAAGGAAAACACTGAGAAAACAGGCTTAGACTTAATATTCTGTAGGTAGAATCCTTGTGAATTCTACAGCTAGCTATCCTGAAAAATATCCTACAGTATTGTACCAGGCACCTTAAAATGAAATTACTTTTAATTATTAATTTGCCTTAGTTCTATTTATAGAAATTAATCAAGATCAAAAAACTAGAAATTAATCAAAACATTTAAATTGAATTTTTAAAATCAATTGAAACTTTTCATTCTGCTTCAGAACTGATCAGTATTTTTCCCTGACCATCTCAACTTTTTCACCACACATATTAGTCTACGTGTGGTCAAGCTCTCATACCAGCTCAGTGAATCCTTCCTAGTGGCTATACTGAACCAACCTAACACCGTCAAAGGGCAATAGTCACAAAGCCATATGCTAAATATTCTTACACATTTTTGGTGAAAGACTTTGGAAAGGTCTATTGATCTGTATCTTGGAAGGGAGTTTATGTAACAGATATTTTGGTGAAACATGGTGCATTGTTTCCTCAATATCTCAACTGCATAAAGACAAATCTTAAAAATATGGATGTAGGTATTGGCAGTGTCTTCCAAATTGGGCTCAACATTTCTAATAGTGCCCACAAAATTCTTCCATATATATGTATTTCAACTTTTGTATTTACTTGCCATAGCCCAGTTTTGATGGCCTGCAGATCACACTATGTATGTTTTACCTAAACAATGCATGAAAAAGAATCCAAATGACTAGAATGAATTATTTCCCAGTGAGACAGTAATGTAAAATTGAATACAATTTCTCTCGTACTGCAAGGACATATATATATTTCTCTTTCTCTCTTACTTTCTTCAACTGTCAGTTCAATGAGACTTTGTTGGTTTGACAGGCTACCCAAGCATTGGCAAACATGCAAGAAAGTCTGCCTGGGCACCTGGCAGACATGATCATGTGTAGGTTTTTTAGAGCAGGTTGGACAAACATCTGTCAGGAATGACGCAGGTAGACATGATCCTGCCTTAGGGCAGGGAGCTGGACTAAATTACCTCCTGTGGTCCCTTTCAGCCTTTTATTTAATGATTTCACTGCCTTGGGGTAAGGTGACACATTGGGTCTGATCTTTTTGCCTGGAATGTCCAAAAAATTTTACATCGGTTACATGTGGCTACATAACATCATACCTTTTTGGCCACCACTTCTTTATTCCTCTGTCTTTCTTTTATCTAGGAGCTATACACAAGCTCACACACTTCGTCAGACTTTTTATTAAACTATTATTAAACCATTCAAACTGAAAGCATAATGAAACAATATGAATATTAGGGGTTGAAATTAACCTTTGGCATTCCACTCATTTTGCAGTCTGTACTTTC
>NW_009230379.1:15764-19233 GCF_000690835.1 Fulmarus glacialis
TCGTGTAGGTGTGGCAGCGTTTGTGAACTTTCCTGGCTGGTTCTTACAGTTTGTTTTGCAGAGCCAGAGGTTTGTATTCTGAAATACTGGGAGACAGAAGACTGCAATTGGGTGAAGGTAACATATTTGTCAAGGGGACTCTGTAAATGCTGCTTCTGCCCTCTTTTGGAAGAATTCATGCATCTCTAATATCCGGAGTGCTTTAGGTGCTCAGCACTGGGAGCAGAACCCCAGGGTTGACACCGCGGGAACACCTCTCTCCCATCTCTTTATGGTCCCCAGCACTGTTATCACTGACTTCAGGGACTCCAGTAGGTTTCACTTAAACTGGTTTTCTTATTGAGTTTAGCTACTGCTAATACAGAATTGCCACGAAATGTCACAGCTTCACACAGGGCCACACTGCAAGCAGGCAAAAGAAAAACTAATAAAATAAAATTTAAAAAAAAAACCAAAACATTTTATACAAGAACTAAAATATATCCTCTTTATTTCAGTTTGTGAAGTACCTGTTCATGGTCCTATCAGCAAGAAGGAACCTGCATCACACGATTTTCTGACGAGTGTTTTCTCTCTAACTGGTCTGCAGTCTGTTCGTCTTCAAGCACATGGTTATGAATATTCAGTTCTCACATATAGTCCCTGGTATCTCAGCACTCATTCTGGGACTGGATTATTCTGTCATCTCCCTTTTCCTTTAAAATAACTAGGGTCCTAGGAAAAAAAAAAAAAATCAAGAAATTTACCATTCAAACTCATACAAACATTGCACTACAATCAACTGCTTCAGATTAAAGTCATAAAAGCCCACCTTTACATCCTGTCCTGAAGGGAAATATACATTTCCTGTTTAAGAAACAAATAAATGTAGAGTCATTTGCACAAGAAAGTGGTTTTATTCTGTTCTTTAAGTCTTGATCCAACTCCTGATTAAGTACGTAATTGTCATTGAGTTCAACTACCCTTGGCTTCAGAGTATAGCCATTTTTTTAATGTGTGTATTTATTTCTATAATTGAGTCTTGAAATATGTCCAGTTCATGTCTGGTAAATGCTAAAACAGAAATATAGCAGGACAAGAGGACAGACTCTAAATGTAATATAGCTGCCAATAGCAATAGTTCAATTACTGCCTGTATGGAGCAGTTATTGTATGTTTATCCCTCTCCGTTTCCCTCTATTTTGTTTCTTGATCACTGGAGAACTCACATCTCTTTCTGGTTTGATATTTGTAAGTGTTTGCAAAGTACTTTTTGAGAACAATTTAAAGCCTACAAGTTCTCTCTCACTTGCCCCCTGTAAGCATTCACCAGACGCTCTCCAGGCTGAATTGGATGGGTAATCTAAAACATGTTGAATTATTTCTGCTCCCTGGCAAGACAATTTCCATTATTTAAAAAGAGGTAATAAAAAATGATTATCAAGTGACACGCTTTGCCTACCACTTGTAAATATTCATTCCTGGCTCATATCCATGAATCCTACAGAATACACAGTGATTTCATGATCATGTGAGCAACCATCTGAAGATTCTCTAATACCCTGGATCGCAAGGAGCAGAGGAGTGAAGTGATTATATTTATGGTTTTTTTTTTTTTTCATTCGTCAACAAGCTCTGCTTTTTAAAGTGTGATAAAAAGATACACAGATGCTCTGTATGCTTATTTTTTGTATTCCTTCACATTCTAAAGAGCTCACTGGAAAGGCACCTGCATAAAACAATATCACAAAGAATGGTCAATAATGACTGAAAATAGTGTTAGTACAGGTGTTGTATGAATATCTTTGATCTTGAAAGCTCTGCTTCTTCTAAAAGCTTTAGGAAGAATGAATGTGTTTAAGTCAAAGAAAGAGCCTATGAGTATTGTTTTCTAAAGTAGACAGGAAGAAAAATCACTGACTTTACTCAAATACCTGCTACACTACAGCAAGAATAAAGGCTGAAAAGAAGCTAAGGCTTTTTATATATATAAAGAAATATGAGTGGATTAATTCAGCTAGCACTGCCTCACCAATGGCAAAAAGTGTCATACATTATTCATAACCCTCTGATGAACTACTTCTAGGCATCCTCAGAAATGTAATTTCTAGCATAAACCTGATATAGATACCCTTCTCCAGGTTCATATCTGATAATTTTCTAGTAGTTTGCATCGTAGGACAGCAAATATGATTGCACCCTGAAATGCTGACTCTGTTCCTGAGGCTGTAGTGAGATCTGCAGAGGATCTGTACATTTGCAAAGATCTCTGGGCTCATGCGGAGTCCTCATGGAGGCTGTGTCATAGCCAGGAGCTACAAGTGTTCGTTTCCTGGAAGCAGCAAGACAATACAGGTGTGAAAATACCTGCCTGGCTTGTAACAAAAGAGCACATAGCTTCAAATCTTAGAAGGCTACTGGATGATCCAAGCTGTAGGTGTCTGTCCAGGAGGAGTCTTAATTTTTAAAAGTTGAGCCCTTGGTAGGTGCCTGAAGTCAGGCATCCAAACACTCAGGGAAATCCAGTTGCCTGTTTCCCCGTTTTGAGGAAATAACGTGGTGTTTAGTGCATTATTTTTGCTGGTAACTCAGCCATAAGCACATGGTGCAACCACTCACGGCACAAGTACTGCAGGGCAGCACAGGGCGCTTATTCGCTTGTATCCTGTTCATTTTCAAACCCACATTACTGCTTTTCTTCAATTAGTTCACCCTTACGAGCAGAGTAAAATATCAGAAGTTAAAAGAGGCAAATAGTGTAGCCAGTTCAGGGTTAGACCCTAGGGGCTCAGCAATAACCTGTAGCCCCACAACATGTCATATCTGAAGGTTCATTTGAAGACGGAAGTTACTATCTCCCTTGAAGAATGAACTCAGCTTAATTCTTACATCTCTTGACAGCAGCCTTGGCCAGAGAATAAAGGCAGAGGCCTTCTCCTGAGCTATTTGATCCTTGATTTTAGTAGCTGAGATCAGGGACCAAACCCAAACCTCAGACCAGTGAGCTGAGAAGGTTATTTATTCACTTCGGTCAGACAAGAGCACAATCTAATTCCCAAAACGGAGAGGAGTTGAAAATTAAACGCAGATATGGCTAACTTTCCTGAGTCTTTCCTGTCCTCAAACACTAGATAAGGACCTCATACATAAAGTTGCTGTTAAAAATTTGGATATTGGCATTCTTGAGAAGGCATAATAAAAAATAAATTAGTAAGTGACATCGGTTGAAGTCCAGCTCAAGTCAAGAATGATGGTCAGAGTTTCGGAAGAGAGGCAACGTTATCAACCAACAATAATGTTTATTAGAAAAAAATAAACAGATTGGTTTGCTTCACTGCCATAACGGAGCAGTGAAGTGTGCAGAATGTCCCTGTGCTGAGATTTGACAGCAAATTACAGAGTGATGTTAGCGGGAAATGCAGCCAACCTGGTATCCAGCTTTTCAGCTGAATTTAGCCACTGCTGAAGCAATTTGGCTCTAGAGGGAAAG